>NW_009193076.1:8047-73302 GCF_000690835.1 Fulmarus glacialis
ATGCATTGGTATGTGCATATTTTGAGACAGCGTCTGAGGAAAGTGCGTAGGCTGGCAGGAGAGAAAATGATTATAGAACAATGGAAAATGCACGATTGGTACGATTTTAAATTTCCGCCTTGTCTTCGGAATAATCACTAAAACATAATTCTGGAATTCTGAGTTAAAGCAATGTATACACATAATTTGTTTAGGATAGAAATTATACTGTGTAGTACTTTGCATAGGCAGTACAATCATATGCATAAATGCAGTTTTAAGATATGATTTTGTGCAAAGATGGACATTCAAGGGTAAAAGAAAAATTCTCAGACTCTGCTGCCATTGCTCTACAGTTTCAGGGACAAAGGGCTTCTCTGAAATATTTCACACAGATCTTTGTCCCATCAAGGGAATCTATATCATTGAAAAATGTATATTTAAAATTTTAGTATATCATATAATAGTATATAATACTATATAGAGCATATACTATACTATAATATAATATTGCAATACTGTTGTAATTTTACTAAACAGGATATTGTCATTAAATTAGTAATGTAATTATTTTAAACGTTACATATCTAATTCTGGGAAGTTATGTTCTATGACCGAGCTAGTGATTTCCTGTTCTTCAGTCAAAAAGGAAAATTCAAATATGCCAGAAGCAAGACTTGTCCAGTTCTTGGTATAGAATAATTAAATAAACTTGAAATAAAAGTAAATCCTTCTATAAAATACTCATAAGAGTCTTCATATCCTGAAGTTGCTCAATTTCTGTAGGGGGTGACTTTCCTTTTAACATCTGCCAGCCTTCATTGACATATTGCAGAAACACATCTTTATGTATAAGCAGAGAAAAAGACTGACAAGGTCTTTGCCAGTATGAAAATCTCTTCTTTGATCTTTTTGCCCACAAAGGGTGATGAAAAAATAACACTAATTTGCCTTTTGTACTTTCTGGTTGATGAAACATTACCAGTTGTCAGAGGATTTTTAAGTATTCATGAATACCGGTGCTCTTCAACATGGGTAATACAAGTGCCCTCGATTATTTATAACCCAAGACGTCAAATTGGAGGCTCTGAGCCAGCCAAGTGTTTAGTTTACATTCTGCCTCTTTATTCTGTTTTGCTTTTTGCTTATTTGTTTCTCCAGAGGAGATTGCCTTCTGTTCCTGAAACGAATTCATTGCTGAGAAGCATTTGTAAATCAAAGAGCAGTCTTGTTTCCTCGCTGTCTTTCTCTCAGTGTGTAGTTTTAGGCTGACTATGCTCTGCTCAGATGCATTTGAAGTTTCTCTTCAGCCATACCAAGTAAAGATTGTTATGTCAAATTTGTTCAACATTTGCTAATGGGTGTAAAAGTTATTGGAACAGGGGCAGAGGGAAGAGAGAAATAACAACCAAAACCAAAAAGGAAATGGATATACAGCAAGATATAAGCCTGCACCATGACCACGTATTTCTCATTTTTAAAACAAACAGGATTTGTTTCTGGTTATTCTATAACACTCATTAAAATCTATTCATTTTTTTGGCTAAGTTTTAATATTTCATTTGTATTTACTAACTTGCCATGTTCCATTACGTTTCGCTTCATTTGTAGACTGTTTTGTTTCAGGTCTTTTTATACATTATTTTCATCTTGCAGTGCCCGAAGGCAATCTATTCTACAATCATTCCAGAAAACAACTGCTTAATTAGTTGGCTGTATCTCTTCATCCTCTTCTTTCTTTTCCTGGCTTTCTCTCCAATAAACCTGATGAAACTAACACAAAGCATAATTTGGATGCTTTGATAGAGCTTCATTTCATACACAGTATTGTGAGTAACGTTGGCATCTTCTATTTGATATTCAGCCCTTTCAAATCCAGGAAAGATTACTACACAGGCTGAAGCTGAAGGCAGAGGAGGTGAAAAGCAAAGGGGAAGGAGCAGTCAAGTTGGAAAGCGATAGTAAGGAGATAGGGAGGGTAGTTATCACAACTGGTGACTGGCCAACTGAGAATAAGAATTAATGCTATTGTACGTTTGCATCTGCAAGAGTACGTGAGCCCTGAAGAGCTAAGCAGGGGAAGGAGCAAGAGATTCAGCTCAGAGAAAGCAACCCTGCATATCGATTTGTTGCAGCATGGTAGGAAGGTAGAGTCCACAACTGGTGAATACTACTTTCAATTATACATGTAGCTGAGCCTTTTAAATGAAAGGTTCAGAGATACTGCCTAGATGAGCCTTAAAAAGATGTGTAAGTCTCTCCGAGTGTGCTATGTGTTATGCTTTGCAGGGCAGTTCTCTCAGCATCAGTGTGTAAGCTGAAAAACTGCCTGGATTAGATACCGATATGAACAATAGTCCAATAACATCCACAGCCATGGGAAAAAGTAGCTGTGTAGGAAGGATTACTGTGGCAGCAGCTGGTGGTGTAGCCAAGGGCTATAGTAAAGCTTATGGAATAGAACTGCACCGCTTGCATATTGATGGTTTAGCTTGCATATACATATCCCTGTATCTGGGGCTGCAGAAATCAAAATTCCTTATAGAAATGTGTAAGACAAAGAGATTTGTTGACCATATCTGCACCATCTGAATAAACACACTTCTCTCAAAATCTCAGATTCCTCCCTGGCATGCCCAGTGCCAAGTGTGACAGCGGAATGCATTTCCAGAGATTTTCTGGTTTATTTTTCTGTCTCTTACTCCTGGTCAGGACTCTGAAGAATGTTCTCAAGCCATTGGATCTGCACAGCCCCAAACCTGCTGATTCCATCACTGCTTTGCACACAGTATTGCCAGTGAGGGGACCCCTGTCCCGCCTTCCGCGCTCTCTCTTTCTCCTCAGGGGCAGAGACACCTGCGATTGTCTCCCCACATCAAGGAGACACTTGATCTCTAACAGAGATCTCAGCTAAGTTCTATTAGTCTGAGATCTGCGTAGGGAAACAGTATGGAACTGGGTGTGCTTTAATTTTTATAGATGAGGACAAGCTTACCGCAAATGGGTTTGGAGAGGTAATTTGTTGGCCTGGGTCACCGGTTAAAGTGGGAAGAAAAGAAGTCTATTTCAGAAGCCTTTTACCTCTTTCTTTTTAACCAGGTGTGCTAAGCTTTCCAAGAGGATTAGTCAATCCTCATAAGAGGTGAAAAAACCCTAGGATGTGTACATGTGTATCAGAAGGAAATCTAATACATCTGATACATGTACATGTGTATCAGAAGGAAATGGAGCCTAGTGTATTTACTACAGCACAATTTATCCATTTAATAAAACCATATATTTCTGTACAAGGAAAAAAGCATTTGGAGTAGAGACATGTGTTTAGGCTTATTAGATTGCAAATATTCAGTGCTAGCCACTTGCACTTACAGACACAAGTTTTTACTTCCTGCTTTGAGCTACAATTGTATAGCATCACATTTTTTTTGCCAGAGACAATGGCAAACTTTAAAGAGCTTGGAAGCATTTGTCCTAGTCACAGTGTCTGATTTAACTTTGCAAAAAATATATCTGTCCAGTGGGGAATAGTTGTTTATTAAACCCATAATTTGATGATGTTTACAATTCAACCTCTACTGTTTATAAATAAGATATTAAATGGTCAAGCAACTACATACAGAAATTACATAATATCGCCACCCCGTAATTTTAGTGTCCTGCCATTGCTCCCTTCAATAAAAACATTTAAAATTGTTCCTTATTCAAAATAAAGCTGCATTAATACAGCTTATTCTGTTTCACTTGCACATTATGATGTGACATCTTTAAAGTGCACGTGGAATTTTGAAAGATACTAAACCTAGTTATGTACCTGAAAGATACTAGACCAATTTCTGTCTCAGTGTAAGTCAATTCAACTCCAAATAATCAAACATTGCAGATAAAAAGGGCTAAAAATATTTTAAACAGGTAGAACTGTTCTCTCTCCTGAGAGAATATTTCCAAAGGAAATCAAGCTGTATCTCATCATCACAGTGGGAAACAAGAAGACATCCTTTTGTGAATGTGCTAAACGGCAAAATGCAAACAAACAAACAAAAGATACAACAAAAAGAAGGGAAAAAGTAAAGAGAGAAAGAGACAAATAAAAGCTCTGAGGAATCCTTAGAGCCAGAAATGCTCTCTGAATCCCTCGTCATTGCCTTGTGGGTCTCTGGCTCTGACGAGGAATGAAGGATGGCTTTGAATGCTGGCCAGTTTGTGTTTCAGATGGTCGATGTAGTCCAGCTTAGCTTCTTCAGCAATAGAAGCTGGGGACAGAAAACCGTTTCAGCTTAGCTTCCCTAACAAACAAACTCTGCTTCAGCACTGGAAAAGGACAGAGGGGATGGAGAGTCATTATTCATAATTATTCATGATGTCAGTTATGAGATTGGCTACTGATGAGAAAGTACAATAAATACCTCATACGTGTTAAATTCAACCATAAAGAGCCTTGAAAGAAGACATGAATAATGTTTTGGAAGGGAAAGGAAGAACAAGCTGTCCCTCACTAGTACTCCTGATGTGCCAGTGCCGTGGCTTGGCTCTTCAGCGCGAACAAGAACGGAGCAAGAGAAAATTGGCTGCACTGAACAATGCACGTTTCCAGCTGGAAAATTCTATTTTTCATAGGAATTAGGAGTTCCAGGTAAACTTAGGCACCTCTTCTAGCCTTTGTCCCCACATAGGAATACAGGCGAAAGCTGCAAATGATCTTCCATGCATGAGACTCTTTGCCCTATTATCTCACAGGTGAAGAGGTCATTACGTTTCCTTATGAATAGGCACCTGAAATTGTTTTTGTCAAAAATAAAAGGTGTGAAATGCAACAGTGAAAGAGAAAGTATGAGTAGATTTTAAGGCAGAGTTTTGAGCAACTTAATCTTCATTCAGAATAAATATAGGCACCATTTTCTAAGTGCCTGCTTTACTGTTGCTGAACGGATCGTGACAGAGAATACGGAGTACTTAGAACCAAAGCTGTATGAAAACAGAAAGCAGGATGAGGGGACACGAGAAAGGGGGATGCTGTCTCAAAGCCGCTGATTTGCTTGGAAGCCTTTCACGTGACAGTCTGCAGTTGCTGAAGCCATGGCAGGTGGGACTCTCTGCGGAGCCGTACGTTACCTGTAGCAGAATACCTTTCACAGCTGGATCTTTCCAGCCTGTACAGATAATTACGTGCTGTGGCAGGGCCACGTGCACTGATGACACTGCTGGAAAGGGGTTGGCTGCAAGGGAGAAGACAAAATGGGTCTTTGGCTGTGATAAGTTGAGAGACATTTTTTCACGTGAACAGCAATGAAAAAGTATTTGGTTGCGTTGTATCCTTTAACTAGAGACGCAGTGTGCAATGCAATGCACGAAATCACAGTGGGCATTGCTTTATGAAGCCAACTGACATGCAATTTTGAAACATGAATTCTGAAACTATTTGAAACTAGAAAATTTGAATTCAGGCTTGTTTCTCTGCTCAAAATTAAACAATATGCTCCAAATGAAAAATATTCTATATAAGGAAAAAACTATATTGGGAGGATTAGGGAAATGAAGCACAAAGCGAGAACAGAGATTTCTGCTGTTCTACTGCTCATACAGTTTAGTAGCAGTGCAGCTAAGTAATACAACTTCTTAAATTTTTAGGAGTGTCACAAATGGAGAAACCATTTCTAGAATATGCGTGTGTACACAATATGAAACAGAGACCACAAAGGAATATGGCTTTGTGGGATCATCCAAAATCACTAGAAACCTTTGCTCTTATTTCTTTAAACACTGAATTTAAGTAGAGCACACATAAAAGTTGTCTGCCGAATTACTGCGCCTAGATGTTTTTCTTGATATCTAGCAGTACCAAAGAGATTTAAGAGGTTAGGAAATTATTATGGCAGCCAGGGAAACATATATTTTGCAAAAACATTCTTTAGGGAACCACAAACATTCAAATCTTGGCAAAGAAACTAAGCATTAAATAAAGATATATCACCAGAATTGAAAGAAACAGATCTAACATTAAGTGTGTATCTTCCAGTACAAAATTGTGGAATTCTGTATTTATTACTTTCAAAATTCCTTGATCAACTGGTACTCTGTTTACAAGTCAAATGATGATTTTTCTCATTGCTGAATCCACAAACTCACTATCGGTCTGAAAATCAATGATGTGCTGCACCCTGTAATGTAAAAAAGGTTTTATAACTGCAGCTATCTCCTACATGAAGAAAGAGGATAGATAATACTAGCATTCAAAAATGTATTTAATCTTAAATGGGTATTTATTTGAAGTTCTGTGATGTACTAAAACTTCTAGCTACCACTGATTTGTGAAAAAATTCTCCATTGCGTACAGGTCTGCCCACATGACTTTTTTTCCTTTGGTTGCTGGAACCATATTCCTGGTTAGAAGGCCAGATCAGCTGTTCTAACCTCTAAGAAAATTTGAATGCAGGCTTGTTTCTCTGCTCAAATTAAACAATATGCTCCAAATGAAAAATATTCTATATAAGGAAAAAACTATTCATGCAAAAATGATGGAAAATTCCATGAAGGTACACAAACATTCCTGTAAGTCTAGGAGACATGATATTTGCTGAGTAAGAATGGAAAAGCCTTATGTGAAATAAAGTTTGAGCTTAAAAAGAAGGTTTATCCTGGGGTTTTTTTTGTAGCTAATGAAATTTTAATAGCCTGTTGAGGAATCTTTTAGACAAACTAATATGGCAACTTATGAAAATTATAGACGTGAAAGCAATAAAAAGTACGTTTACTAAATAGTCTTGGATCACAGTTATAAACTTATTTTAGGTGGATTTAAAGAAAATTTCTACTTGTTATATATATTTCATGTAGTTAAAAAACTTGCAATATAGTTTCTTTTACAGGATAGAAAAAATTTATTAACGTCACCAGCACATATTTGGCTAGTCAGGAAGAATTGCAGAAAATCTGACATTTTCACATCTCCATAATTATAACTTTCCTTTTGGAACTAATTATTCCCAAAAGAAGCGATCTAATTACCTGTTTGCAAAATGTTTACCCGCTCTAGAGAAGTCATTAGATTGTTATTCCTACACTGATCTTCAGGTCAGAGAGTGTTTACTGATCCTAATAGCATAAATGAAATCAATGAAACAGTGAACTATTTTAGGTGGCTAACACTGTCCATCGGAAAATTCCTGCTATTTACAACCTCCAAGACGCATCATTACAAGCAAAATATTTGAGCTACAGGCCAACAAATGTATCTATTACACATAAACCGTGTTAACTGCTCCTTGCTCTCCTAGATAAAAACCTCCTTTTCCTTCAAAGGTACTGTGAAGCATACACTTAGATTAGTTTTAATAACAAGATCATTAATCAGGTATCAATGCTTCAAGACACTTCGTTGATCAGCAGTTCTTTAAAAATATTAGGAATCTTATAAGAAGACACTGAACTGAATGTAAAGCGTCCTATGCCACAGCTTGTCGGCTTGTTCAGTTTTGTAGACTATATGATGATGTAGCAATATTTTCAACACTTTGAGCACTAAAACCACATTAATTTTGATTGCCTTTTCCTGGTCAGTGAATAGCTTAGTATGGGGGGGATAACATTTCCCCCATCATGCAGATCTCCAAGTGAGTGCACTGACTGCTGTGTTCAATGTAAAAGTTAGTGTAGTAGATATTCTCTACCTAAACTGTTGGAATAGGAGAAAGCAAAAATAGACGAGGGAATCAAAGAGAAAAAAATGAAAGTGATGAGAAAATAAACAAGTTCTGAATAATGAGCCTGATTTAGCATTCATTTCATCAGTCATATGGTGATGAATGAAATGAAATCAGAGTTAGTCTTGGTAAAAGATTTCCCAAACTAAGGATTTATGGTTTAAAAGTTTCTTCTTGGATCAAACGTACTGAAGGATTAAAGGTTGGTTTTGCCACTGAATAAACATATTTATTGTCTTTTTTGAAATTAATATTACAAAATTTCATTTCATGCAAGCACCTTTGCAAAAGGATTATAGGCAGAATGAGGTAGCGAGCTCCTTCTGCCAGTATCCAAAAAGTCTTCATTTTTCATTTGGGGAAGCAGATTAACTGTCACTAAGAACAGACATTCAATCCTGTATCCTTGAGCTGATGCTGATAGCCAATTAAAGCCTGTTGTGGTGATGTTTTTTGTAAATGAGGCACTCTACATTTTCTAACATACGTGCCTAATATTAAAAGCATAAATCTTTATTTAAGCATCTGAATAAAGTAGAGGAGCTTAGTTCCCACATGTTAATGGACACTATACCTTCATCTCTGAGAAAAAGACTGCTTTCTTATAGGAATACTGAAGAATTATGCGTGTAACATTAGGCATCACTTTTTGAAAAATCTGAGTCCTACTGTTAGATTTTGGGCCCCCAAAAAATTCGGCAAATTCAGTGTCAAGGATTCAGTACCCAAAATAAAAATATATGTATCAGAGAGTCTGAAGTTGTGTCATATATGAAAGTAACTAGGTAGGTTCAAATAGCTGAAGATGGAATAATTTTCATGGAATCTGTTCAGTTTGGGTCCATCAGTTGTTTTTATCATATATATGTGCAATAAGTATATATCAAAAGTAAAAATTATAAATAACATTTTATAGCCTTCACATTCTGGTAACTTTGGATTCCTTATGGGACTTAAGATTTGAATAAATGATATACATAAAATGGAGAACTTCTTTAAAATGCTAAGCTACCTTAAATCACCTTCTAAGAATTTAGAATGAGATTTTTTTTTTTTAAGTCTGAAGAAGAAAGAAACAAAACAGAACCCAAACTTAAGGTGATTTGCACACAGAGGAAAATTATGGGAATACTTTGCATTGTTAATGTGACATAAATAGTATCTCATTCATTTTCCCAACAGTTTTACCATTGATCCCATTCCTGTATTTCTCACAGGGAAGCAGGACATCTCTTATGATTCTACTGGCTGCTTTGATTCCTCTTTATTTGGAATCTGATAAGTCATCGAACAGGTTTGTCTTCCAGCTTGTTTCGGCTTTCTGATCACAGAATGATATGTCGAAATAAATCATTTACCATAGATGTTACAGAACCCAAAGTGGAAGAGAGATAAAACACTTGCAGGCAGGTATGGGATTATCCGTCCTCCAGAAAAAGTTTCTTTGATGCAATTTTTGTTGCGTCCAAAGGCAAACAATTTGCTTAAGAACCTTTATGGTTCAGAGACAAAAAAGTAAACCTTCTTGTTTTAACAGGATGTACAAGTGGAATATTTACAAGCGTTCAGACGGGGGACAGGGAAAGCAAGCAGGCAAATGCATACTCTGAAATATGCAGCTTTTAAATTCTATTTTATACCAATAGAATCCAAACACCTTCAGTGTTTTGGAGCCTCTTTAGCACATTGACGAATGTCAGCACATGCAGATGTCAGTGTTTACCCTAAGCACTCAGAGTTTGTCGGGGAAAACGGATATAAATAGTACTAAGAAATTCTAATTCTCATCTGTACCTCTTTTACCACTTCAATGGTTAAGACTTAAAAGCCCATTGCAGTGCATATATTTCTTTCTAGCTGAATAGTATCAGTATTCTAGAGAGATTGTATGATGTGAAATGCTGAAGTTCCTTAAGTCCATTACACACCCCAGCTTTGAGATCCACCTAGTCTTTTTCCGTTGTCTGCTCCCTTGCACCTGCCAATATAATTCTTTACTGGTCAACATAATTCTTTATTCTTTCAGGTAGTCAATGAAATGAAAAAAAGTCAACCTGTCTGTAAAGAATGAAGCCTACAAACCCCTAAACAAACAAAACAATGCAAAAATATCTTTCACATATGATAAATGTGAGATTAAAATAGTATGGATAATGTTAAACTTTATTTTCCAAATAAGAGTGTATTAGATTCAGTCAGTCTACGCAGTAGGCCAGAAGGATGGCAATGTAACACTTAAATACTTAAAAATATAGTGCTGCCAGCTCTACATTTCATAAAGTATGGATAGTTTGCTGAAAGTTAACGAAGAAAAGAAGAACCCTAACCTTCCAAGGCAATGTTACAAAATATTCATTACAGTAGACTAATACTGTGGTTTATGGCTTATCCTTGACCATCAGGGATAGCCCTTCTCAAATTATCTTTGTCTGATGCATTCCCAAAAAGCTGATTGAAATAAATGCATGGGTTGGACAATAGAAATCAGAATGCAGAACCTAATCAAGCTTCCTAAATAATGTATGCACATTGCTGCATTACTGCAGTAGGTTTCTCACAATAGTGCTTTGCTACTATGTGAGTGATTGTCATTAAAAGTAAATGTTAGGGTTCCTGTAAGAACTTCATTACCATTCTTAACCAGATGTGACAAATACCACTTATCAGCTGAACAATTAACAGCATTTGATAATCAGCTGATACTGACAAGAAAGAAAAAAAAGATTGTTTAATATTGATACCTGATAAAAGAGCCTCGATGCATAATTTTTTCTGCGGGTGGAGGTGCACTAGATAAGCTAGGAGGGCAGCCCGATGCAACCTGTAAAAGATGAGAGTGACCCTTACATCTGTGACGTTAGCTCCTGATGACAATCATTAGTATTGAAGAGACATGAGAGTTTCAGTACCATTTTCATTGTCATTCATAACGCGTAATTAGTGTATCAATCCTTAACACTTCCATCACAAACAGGCATGGTTTCACATTGATAACAGTGAGGGCAATACATGAAGAAGAAAAGGGGAGTGGGAAAGATAAGATTTACAACTATTATATCTAATATACGGCAATATAATAATTCAGTCATATAAATCTTCCTGCAGTACAAATGAGTGAGCAAGGCCCTTCAGTATCTCTCCTTTCTTAGATATGCATACATGAAGTATCATATGGACATTTCCAATTCATAACAAAGCTCTGCATGCAATAATGACACTGTGCCTTTTGTAGTAATAGTGAAGACAGCCAAGAAGAGTTACTATTTTCTCTATTTAGGAAGACTTTTCACTTCAAGACAGAACTACTTCACCATTTTTACTGGCCTCGTCTCTCATTAGATGCAATATATTTTTCTGTGAAGATTTACAGTAAAGAATTCCAGCATTTAGCAATTATCAAACCTTTAAAAATCTTACGAGTTTTTCACAAGTTACTCAAAAATCCACTCTAATTTTATAGTATACAATTAATGTCTTTTATTAGTTTATGAAAATTGCAGTAGTTTGGTAAGTCTGTGGTACAAAAAAGCCCTCACTATTATTAATTTTCTACACTATTTGCATATAGAAAATAGTCTCCCTATGCTGCCATTCTGGAATAGGAATAGAATACATTTAAAGGCATTTTAATTCATACAGTGAAAATTAATGGATTTTTCACTGGTTGTTAAAAGAATGTGCTTGCTTATATATGTGTGGGGGGGTGTATGCAAATAGATAGATAGATAGGTAGATTATCATATATTTAACTGTGCTTACTCAGAAACAGCATCATTCTGAATGTGGCTTTATGCAATGGAAATAAAGCTAACTGGAAAGGAAATTAAAAGCGACCAACAGCCACTTTTGTTTCCTAGAAGGTTTGAAATGTTGACAGTAATAAGATGCATCAGTATGAAGACTTGCTATTTCATGGCTTCATGAATAAACTATGAATTTGGTTTACAACTAATAACATTTAAAAGTACATTTTGAGATTACTTCTGTTTCTTTTGAGTTTCTGAATATTTAGGTGTAGCTTTTGACACATTTTAAGCTTCTATCCATAATTAAGAAGGTTAGAAATTCACAGAAAATGTAAAATAAGACTTGCACAATCCCCTGACACTAGCAGCAATTGCTTTGAGAAAAACAACCAATCTAGACATTCAGAAAGTTGGCAACCAGGTGAAAAAAGGAAATAATATATCTTCATATGACAGAAATATTTTCCATTTTAATTAGTAAAAGTTTATTAAAAATACACAGAACAAAATACTCTTGCCTACATCAGAGGAAGTAACTCACAAACCACTTAACTTTATAACAATATATAAATTTTGAAGAGGCTTGGAAAAAAAATTAAAAGGGATAGAGATCTCTGCCTTCATCCCATGATGTAGAAACTCCCTGAAGATTGCAGAGCATGGGGGCCCCAGTACCAAAAGCTTCTTGTCTGTCTCCGCTCTTATCTTATGCTTGGTTGCGTCAGTCTCATAGCATAAGGCCCAAGGAGCACAGGAGAAGATAAGTGGTTATGCCACCCGCTGACTGCATTATGAAAGCATTCATATCCTTTTCCACATGTACACCAGCGCCGGATCTACCGTCAGGATAACAGGATGATAGAAAATACTTCTCCAACAGATTCAGGAGAGGCAAGTTTTCATCTTTTATGGGTTGTGGTCAAATTATTTGCGCCTCTAGTTTTGGATCTTAGGAACACTTCAATTTATGTTTCTCCATCAAAACTCATATAAGCACCTACAGTTTTCCTGCTTTTTCCGTCTGCCCAGTCCGCCACATTACTTGTATTAAAATTGTTCCTTATTGCCATTTTTGGACTATTACCTTACTGAACTTGTGAGCTGAAAGTTTCTCATTTGGTTGTGGTCTTGAGCAGTGGACATTGATATTACCGGTTGGGTCTGGCAAGAAGAGAAGAATTTATTAAGTGAAAGATTATGTTTAGAGTTCATGATAATAAGTATCAATGTGAAAGAAGCATAACACAAGTATGTGACAATATAACACGAATTTAGAAAGTGACTGTGATTTCTAAGGTTTGATCAGGCATGACAGGACACATTTGAATATTTTAGTTAAAATTACAGTGTATATTTAAAAGGAGAAAGCAATATTACATCTTGTGTGTGTTGCACCAAATACAATATAATATACGTCAGAACTCAATTGTAACATTTTCTGCTGCCTCAGCAAATGTCTGTTTGTAGCTACAGCGTTGTCAAAGGGCAATAAAGCAAAAAGCTTATTCATCTCACTATGGGGATGTAAGTTCTATTTACTTAAAATGAAATTCTAAGATGCGCTGTTTCTGGTTTTGTATGAGCAGTTTATAGCTGTCATTTAGAAGTAGCAAATCTTCACCCTCGGTAAAACTGCCTTCCAGATGAAAAAAATATGATGTTTACTTTGTGATAAACAATTTCCAGAGGAGAGGTGATGTTAGTCCTGAGATGAGTCATGTGAATTTTGAAAATTAAAAAGTACTAACACCATGTATGTATTAGGGATGTGTCTAATAAAACAAGTATTCTAAGTCTGTGGGAACACAAACGTTTCCTGGCATGTAACAATCAAGTTTCTTAGAAACTGGCTTTTCAATTAGAAAAGAACAAAACATTTTATATTGAATATCAGCCACCTTGAATCTTCATGCAAAGCTCGAGAGGATTCTCATGCACTCCTATTTAAAGGTATTAAAGCAAAGTGCTTGGTACTAGACTGGAGCGAAGAAGTGGGAAATGCTAGAATGAGGGTACACTCATTGCATGAATGTGCTGCGTGGGTCGGGTTGGTGACAGGGGACTTGCTATGGTGTTACACTGAAAGGGTTAGATGAAACAACAGAGCTGAAATTTTTAAAACGTTCTAGATATCTTTACAGCAAGACAGCTGAGGAATCTGCACTTGTGCCTAGGGGTGTCAACAAATTCTGTGGCCAGAAACAGACTAAGATGTACACAGGACAACTGTTTCTTCAACCAGAGAGGGAATTTAGGTAGATTGACAAAGCTAGTAAAAAAATTTGAAAAACCTAAGATCAAGGACATAGATCTTAATTGTTTTTAATTTTTGCTCTCCATGCTTCAAATCTCAGAAGAAAGAAATAAAACTGCTCCATTTTGAAGATTTTGTCCCTGAGTCACTTTAATCGACTTGCAGCTCACAGGTCTCAGAAAAGAAAGGGTTCACAGGACCCTATAGTGCGGGGCCTGTCTCCTCAGCACAGTTAGGAAATAGCAAGAGCCTTAAGAGAAAGAAAGAGCTCCAAGGAAAATAACTCCCAGTCAAGTCCAAAGTGTTAAATAAGGAGGGTTGTAAGGCGCAGGTCATTTTATAACTGTGACAACAGCTGTAATGTGCAGTTTGATGCAGCATCCAAAATCTTTCTTACCATGTATATTACCTAATGGCCTCTTGATTTCAGCCTTTTCTTTGGTATCTTTGCTATCTTCCATTTGCATTCTCATAAGTTTCAAGGCATGGATGCCATGTGCAATTCACACGTGGGAGACCCCATCGCAGCCTGGGATCATGCAAGTGTGATGTCCCCACCACAGCATCCTCCAGGTGCCATGGGAAGGACAGCAAAAGCCACCAAAGTAGGAACTCCATCTAATCTGGCCCCTTCCTTTACCTAAGAATCAGAAATCCATCTGCCATATGAGAAAAATCCAGGTGTTTCCTGTTTTCTGATGGGTCCGTCTCTGCTAATGTTATGGAGGATGCCTATACCTATGTCAGGGCACAGACAGTGTTTCGGTCATGTGATATGCTCTGCTGCAGTGCCACATCACAGAGCATGGAAGACGTCCTTACTCTATGATTCAGTGGAAATCAAAATCCTGGAAATAGAACTGTGTATTCTTATTCTCTTGCAATTTCATAAGACAGTCAATAAACAGTTAAAGACCACAGTAATTCTCACACGGGGTCTATGTAAGCAGGATTCAGTACATTTCAGTTAACGATATTCATTCCGTTTGCTGAAAATCCCATCTTCCTCTTGCAAAAAAGGTCAGACTCCATTAGTCTGGGATTAATTAATAAGCATGTCCTTTTAAAAATATAATAGATGTTTTCTTCAATTAGGAGAGTTGTTTATTTTTTGTTTTGTTTCTGTCACAGCTGTGATAACAACAGTTACAGGTGGACAAGCATTAATAGCAGTTAAGATCCCAGATCATTGTAGTATTAGCGGTATTAAAGGTATTAGGAGTATTCAACTATTGACAGATTAAATAAAATAAGGTAATAAAGAAATATATGTCATGTATGAGATGAGTAGCCTTTTGTTATTGACCTTTCTGGCCAATGTCTGGGTTACAAGCCAAGAAAACTTCCTCTAAAATGTAGAGAGGTTCTTCAGTCTGCAGGTCTCACCTCCGCTGTGCTCTGCTTCTCTTTTTATTGGCTTTTTGCTTGCAAACTAAAATATTGTTAACATCTAATTGATTATATTTAAACAGTTTAGTCACAGATATTCTCTCTCCTGTTTGTCATAATATAACTTTTACCTTTATTTTACAGTGTGTTACACGTGTGTATTTATTGTATGCTATCCACAATACTCAAGGGTTTAAGTGGATTTGCATCTTTGTGCTGTTATCGAGGAGGTAAGAAAGAATGTGTTATATGACTTGCTCAGTCCAACCAAAATGGATTCTAAATATGTAAATGGCCATATTTGTTGTCATACAGTACCAAGGAAATTCTTACTTCCTTACATCTCAATTTACATTTGCATTTGGCAGTGTTTCTTTGTTTATTTACTATACCTTCAAAGGCATCTCCAGTGGAGTGTAATCTCCAACTTAGTGTAAAACAAGCTCTGAAATCTCTGATCTTCACCCTTTATTATTCACCCACTGACTATACATAAAATAAACTGACAAACTGTTATACAAAAGGGCGGATCCTTCTACAATTATTCTGTGTGTCTCTCTGAAATGCCTGTTCTCAAAGTAGCCTGTTATTTCTTGATGCCCCTGACCGCAGTGGCCCACAGGATATCTAAGCGTATGCATACTGAAGAAAGCTTCACAAGAACATTATTCATTAAAATGTTGCCTTTCCTAGCGTACATCTAATGAAAAATTTGTTTTTCTTACCTTAGGTTCTGGTTATGTCACAGTCTCTCACAGAGTACCCTGCTTTCTTCTTGGCACAAGGGAAGCAGCCCAGCCCAGATCATTTTTACAAGCCTAAACTCTTTTGGCTTTTCTGGAAACAGAAAATTTTCAACTTATCTCAAGATTGTCCAGTCATCGACATTTGTAAAAACTACCCAAATGAACTTCTAAATATTTATTATAGTGAAATTAGGCCTCTGCATTGCTAGTGTTGATGCACAAAAAAGGGAGCTCCAAGTTTAAGTGATGGAACCTGCGTTGTACCCGCTTGCTTGAATCTCATGGAGAAAAACAATCCAATGCTTTAGCGATAAAAGAAATACATGGCATAAATCATTTGGAGCCATTATAAATGGCACCTGTAGTGTAATTTTAATTCCCTTTTATATTAATAGAATTGAATAATCATAAACCCAAGATTTTTATAAATGTACAGTTTAAGTCATGATGTTTCAAGGAAGTCTTTAAGGACATAGAAATTACTGCTGTGTACGCCAGCCCCAGATGCCATAGTAATGACCACCTGTGCTAGGAGCCACAAAAGCTGGCAGAAGTTTTGTTCAAGGGAAAGAACAAGAATTTGCCTGGAATTTGAGGAGACGGTCAAAAAGCAGACTGTTTGTGTATGTCAAACCTGAAGACATAGATAAGGGTGTGATTGGGATCAGGCTGAAGTTATGAATGGAGAATTCATACGACAAGAGAATCTGAGGCAAGAAACAAGGCAGGGTGGATCAAGGCCGGGTGAGCTGATCTGCAGTTGGGGAGGTAGGATCAAGAGCTGGGTTTGAGGTCTAGAAGCGAGGTGGATTCAAAGCCAAGACTGCGGCCTGAAGCAGTTTACCAGGCAAGTTTTCCCAGTTGCTGCCTAACAGAGCCGTGCTTGGCACGGCAGGGAGGGAGAGGACTGTGCAAGCAGCAGCCAGTGATGGGCTGTCTGACAAACGACTCTCCCACTTTTGTTTGATGGATGACTCAGGATAAATGTACTGTTTATTATTTCTTACTAAGTATTTGTTATATGCGTGTCTTATATACTGACATGAAATAGGGGGTAAAATCCTAATCTTTGCACCAAAGAGCTTCCTTTCCTCGTATTTTGTCATTAAGGAACTATGCCATTAAAAAGGATACAGAAAAATGTCTTTTGTCATTTTTTTATTCTCATCATACATGACAAGCAGAAAAAAAATTCTTACTCAAACACTCAGCTCGCTTTTAAAAGCCTACTTCTTTTAGTTTCACATTGATGGTAATGCTGTACAAGTTTAATATGTGAAATAGCTTTGTCATAAATCAGTGCCTCCATTTTGTCTTTTACTTAATTTAAATTTTTTCTTCAAGAGCTCTGGGTGTAAATAATGATAGTATATTTTGTGCCAAATGTTTTTCAATACTTTCATATCTCTGGAATAAATTATGGAACATTATTCTAGATGGGGAAGAAAAAAATAGGCTTGATATAAATTTCTCTCCATCTTACAGTGTGTGTAGTGTAGTGGTAAACATATTTGTAGTTGGTGGTGAATTCCTAATGTCTGGAGCCCAACAGAAGTGGCAGTCTGGCTACAGAAGATGCACACATTCTAATGTTTCAGCCTTTGACCTGTATGCACGTGACAATGAGCTAATGTCAGCCCCTCTTCTGCCCTAGTCAGGCACAAAATTGACTAAGAGAACAAATCCCTGCCAGTTAATGAAAGAATATTTTCAGCTGAATAATAGACATGAAGAGAGATCTGGTGATGTCTGACCATAAGTTCTGGGGTTAGAAGATCTAATTAGCCAGGTGTGATCTCCATGCTACCAAAACTGGATTATTTTAAGAATTTCCCAGTAGCTGGAATTTTGACAGTCCAGTGATAATATATTTTTGCGTAATAATGACACATGGAGTCAAGGCTGACCACAGCTAAGAATTTCTGATATTCTCTGTATTGCAGTATGCCGCTTGCTATTTGGTCCCTAGACATACCTGTCACAGTTTATGGCTGGTTTAGAACCAGAAAGTTTAATGTAACTCTCCCATTTTATTTAGATTGACTAGTGAGTGAGAATATGAATCAATATCTCACTAATATAATATACTAGTCTTCTGTTCCGCACATTTTGAAAGGTGCCTAGGTGCTAGAGGTGGGTCTTCCACAGACTTCTTATGTGAGTGTACACAAGGCACATGGACTATCTCTTGCTTCATTAAAGTGAAGATATTATTTCCTTACCTAGCCAAGCAGTTGTAAAGATAAACCACACAAATTGTTGTGAGGCACTCGGATACTAACCTCAACTGGACAGTCAGTGTTTTGTCAAGGGGTAAGAAGTAAAGCACATTAAAGAATGTGAGTGCTTTTGGAAGTTAATGGATGCATAGCCAAACCCACATAAGGTCCTAAATGAATCTGTAGAATTAACACAGTGTGACAAGCATACAAACATATTCTCATCATATTGTCTGCTCTACATTTTAAAAGGGCACATCCTATAAATGAAGTAAGGTACTGGAGAAGGATAAAATAGAGTATCTTTGTAATTCAGTAATTGTAATATCAGTAACTGTATCTCTTCAAAATAATTTTTCTTTCTTCAAGTCCTAAAAAGTATTTGCATGATTTACCCCAATGATAATCTCATGTTTTAAGAAGCAATTGAATGTCAACACTATTATCCTGTATATGCAAGCTGTGTGAATATATACTATTTGACATGTAACGATGCAGTTGTGTGTTTTGTTGCTGTATGTCCTTTTAATGTTTTAATTTACAGCCTGTGCCTCTTGGTTCTGCTACTTGGCTTGCTGTTACTGAAACATTTGTCTAACATCACTGCTGTTCATGTCTCAGGTATCCTATATTTATAGGCAGTACAGGGTACAGCGCTGCAGAGGTTGCCTGCAGTTTGCTTGAGGTGGATACAGATTTTTTTCTAGCATTGAAACACACTTGCTCATTGTAATCACTAGAGGATCAACTGTGGCTAATTTCACATCCAGCTTAAGTCTGCTCTTTGCACAAATGTGCCTTTGTACACAAGCAAGATGTTATTCACTAAAGGTAAGTAAGAGGCGCTTAGTTGCAACACTTCAAAATTTTTATTATTTGAATTTTGGCTGTGCTCCATCACTAATTATGATGTCCATGTTAACAGGGAATTTGTACACAGAAACAATCACAGAAAATATTTCTTAACTGCATTCCTAACCAATATTCTATCTGTGTATATGTGCACAAATATATGTGTGAATATACACACTCTCCCCCTCCCCAAACAAAAGGTTGTGCATGGGATCACATATAATTGGCTAGACTGATAACAAGTCCCCAGATGTTTATAGTTTAGACATATGATGAAGAAGATAACCTTTCAGATGTCTATACAATTTGCTGCACACGCCCTGTTGTGAGTTTCCTTGTCACTATGCCAACCTTATTTGAAAATGGAAAAAACCCAAAAAGATCAGTTTAACTGCATGTTTATAACCAGTGGACAAGACTTTTTGCACTTTGTCTTTCTTGTTAGCAGCAGTAGAAAGCCAGTGACTCACTACACTGTACTTATGTTCTGTCTTGCTTAAAAGCATCTCTGTTTTAAGCAACGGGATGTGATTCTTTGAGTGACCATTTAAGAAAGATTTAAATGTCAACATACGCATAATAAACTGTTATTTTCGATTCATCCAAACCTCAGAGCTTTACTGGAAATTTTTTGTGTGATAATAAAGAGAATTTCTTCCATATTCTAGCAAAATCCAACTGGAAACATTTGTGGAGTTCGGGCAAAGATGCATTATTTCACTGTCTTTTCCCAGTATCCCTGCATTTTTCAGAATTAGGCAATTTCAGCACTTAGAAAGACAGAAAACATATGTGCTGCCATTGTGGAACAAGTTTATTCTCTGATGTTTCCACTGTCAGAAGCCAAGAGAATCAGAAGACCATGAGGAAAAATTAATTTTCTTGTGGGATTTCCAAAGTATATGTACATTTGCCCCACTTTCACAGTTGGACTAATGAAACTGTATATTGTTAACAATTTATTTTTTGTATTTTAAATTGGATAACCTACCTGTAGCTCACAAACAAGGAAATTAAAATCCTGGTGAAACATATATGCTAATCTGACATGGATTCAAATTGCAAAAGCCAAGATCTGAGGTGCAGTACGAAATATTCCCTCCTGTTTAAGAGTCTGCACCCAAGGTTTTTGTGACTCCATTTCTGGAGCTTACCACATCAAGCAATTTTTTATCTGTTAAAACCATACCTAAGTGGTGTGTGTGCATAAGATATATTGGGTAAGGGTTTTATTATGTGAAGCTGTCAGCAAAGGAAATGCTTTTTTTACTGTAAAAGATCAGTATCAAACATAAAAGTGATGCCATTTTTTTATGGGTATGTAATACAGCACTAGTTACTAAAAGACAAAGACTGTCAGAACTAGATGTCAGGTAATTGTAATATGCCTGTGGTTGGAAGTACTAATGAACATTTTTTTAATTGCTTAGTGCAGTTGAAAATATACATACTCTTCCAATACAATGCCTTCTCACATCCACATTGCTATGTAATGGAAGGTTTGTTTAGCACCTGCAGAAATCCCGAGTAATGTCTTAGAAAGTCAGATTTGAGCCATTAAGCATACTACAGCCTTCTGTGTAAGTCTGGTATTTGCTATCAGCACCAGTACTATGAATATTTAACCTATGCTATCCATTTTCCTACTTGGATGCAGAAGGGAGTTTGGCAAACGTTGCTGACAATTAAACAAGTAGTTGGCATTTTCATACCATAGCTTCTCAAGTAAAATGTGTTCGTCTGCAGCGCTGGCAGCACAAGGCTTTGCTTCCCTTCTGACACTGTTCTGTTGACTAAGCAGTCAAATACCATGAGGTATTTCCTTCGATTTCTGTATGAAAATAGAGCTACATACCCAGATGTTTACATTTTCCCTCTGATCCACGATATTCTTAGAGGCTGATCCCAAGCCAACTAAATTCAATAAAACCTTTCATCCACTCAGTGGTTCTTGGATCATGTGCTTAATTAGTGTAATCTAGAATCCTTTCAGTTCTTTATCAATATTTATTATGATAATTTAGTTACCCTTAGATTCGACTCCCAGCTCACACTTCAATTTATATTATATGCGAATTTGACCACTTGTGTTTTACAATGTAAAACTGAAATGTAAATCCCGGTACATGTTATAACTAAGAGCCACCAACTTTATTGTGTGTATGTCGTGGTTTAACCTGGCAGGCAGCCAAACCCCACGCAGCCACTCGCTCACTCCCCCCTCCCAGTGGGATGGGGAGAGAATCAGAAGGGTAAGAGTGAGAAAAACTCGTGTTTTGAGATAAAGACAGTTTAATGGAACAGAAAAGGAAGGGAAAATAATAATAACAATAATAATGATGATGATGATGATGATGATGATGATGATGGTAATGATAGAATGTACAAAGTGAGTGATGCACAATGCAACTGCTCACCACCCGTGCTGACGATAACCAAGTAGTGATCGCTACTTCCTGGATCATGCCTACCATTCACATACTGAGCATGACGTCACATAGTATGGAATACCCCGTTGGCCAGCTAGGCCAGCTGTCCCAGCTATGCTCCCTCCCAGCCTCTCATGCGCTTGGTAGGGCATGAAAGTTGAATGTCCTTGACTAGCAGGGTACTTAGCAACAACTGAAAACATCAGTGTGTTATCAACATTCTTCTCATCCTAAATCCAAAACACAGCACTAGGAAGAAATTTAACTCTATCCCAGCCAAAACCAGGACAGTATACTAAAATGCATTCATCTCCGTGCTTGACTCCAATGAGTGAGAGATATATAGGAAAAAGGCTGCACACAAGCACTGGCTGGCAAATAGGTTTCCAGTTTGGAACAGCTAAGGCAGTTTCCCAAAGGCTTACACTTGCCAGAGAGGAATGAGCAAGCATCTGGGCTATCCAGGCAACGGATATGCCACAACGTGCAGTGAATCAAGGGCAGAGCCACAGCGGGTATGGGGAGCACGTTTTCTTTGTGGACAGTGAAAGGGGAATTTATGTCGTATTGGCAGGAGATTTATGTCACTGAGAGATGAATTACAGTTTCATTTCTGTTATGAAACAACTGCCAACAGGATTGATTAAAAAAATACAGAAACCTAAAAAAATTAAGAGTCTCTTTTCCTCTGCAAAGTTTTATTAACTTTTGGAAAATCAGCCAGCTAGGTACATTCAGTGCAGGTAGAGAATTTTATAAAAAAAAAGGAAGGAAACCTGCAGGCACAAACAGACCCCACTATTTACTTCTATCAGTGGTGGCCATTATTCTACAACCATGGCCATTTAAGATTTGGCATGTTATTCACCTAATATTTAAAATTCCAGCAGTTGGGTCAGGACAGAGCCTATGTAGTTGCAAAGGGAAGCCACAGGCACTGATGTAAAACTCCAGCCAAACTAGACGTTTGCAAAACTACAACAGTGTGCTATGTAAATTATTCAACGGCAGCAAATCACTGGCAAAATAAATAAAGAAATAACCATCCACCAGCATGTAGCATAGACATATTCTGAGTGCAGTGAAGGAAAAGGGTGGACCAGGAGGAGTAAAAGGGAAGAACAGAAGAAAATGACTAATAGTCACATGCAGCTGGCGCTTACCTGGGTGGATTATATAGCTACATTACATCTATTCTATATATATTTAAAATATTCAGAGTTTCAATCAGTGGGGGTTAGAGTAGAGAAAAAGATCATTATGTTGTACAGATGACAGCATCTGCTGGCTGCCTCGAGCAGGGCCATTTGTTTGATTGAACAAATCTGTGGCCACAGGGAATTTTTCCCAGCAAATTTACTGATGCTGCCACTTGTGTTACAGAAGCAAAACTGAGGATCAACTTATCACATGATACAGATGGCTGCTGAAGGAATATGCCATAATAGCTTCTTTGATATGAATTACCTGAACTACTGGTGTAGGCTCCAAAGTGACAACAACTCTGGAAGCGATAATTTAATTGAATTTTGTAAGGAATATACCAATACGTTATGCATATTGTAGCAGCTTTCCCAAAATATTTCAAAAGCAATTCAAGGCTCTGCTTAATTACTTGTACTTCCTCTTAGGGCCATCCAAAAACGTAGTATTTGATCATTTTTTAACTGTACATGTTAGCGCAATCTGCTCTTCAGCAACCCAGATACGGAAATTTATGTGTGCCGGCAAATTACATCAATTTATTTGCTGTGGTTTAATTTCATTAACACACACGATAAGAGAGATTGAGCTCAACATCTCTCCTTTTATGTACAAATAACCCCCTGGGTGACATACCGTATGAAACCCAATTACTGCACATAACAAAATGACACCACAAATAAAAACGTATTTCCTAATTCAGTTATACTCAGAGATGAACAGTTAGTAAACATACATTTGGCACTGAGTCAGTAATCAGCACCGCTTCCTCCGTTGCGGAATAATCTAAAGCGTATGATCTCCGCTATCAGCAGAAGGGGAGAGGAACCCATGCTTGTTCCCGGCCCGTTTGCTCCTTGCTTCTGGCCCGCTGGTTGCAGCGGGCAAAGTGAGGGCTGCTATGGAGCAGCTCCTTGGGGCACTGCTGTGACAGGTCTGGGCTCTACACCAGCTCTCCATAGGATAAATTTCCAGCGTTCCTCCAAAATCGCAGCCAACTGATTTGTGAACCCATCTGTTTGGGACATGCAGATGCAGGTTTGGCATCCGTAAAATAAATGTGCTTCCATTTATTAGGAGCACTTGTCATTCCTATTGTAATGCAAGACAGGTTAGTGATTTCTTGTCTACGGACTCTAGAAACTGATTTAAGCAGAGCTATTTCCTGTTCCAAAGAGCTTACAATACATGTATTTTATAGCTGCTTTTTAGAGGACCATTGAAACGACTGACATTGGTATGAAATGGACGTTTGAGCTGTGGAAGAACTGAAGTAGAGAGATGTGCCAAAGTGTGACTGCCTGCATCTCAAGCAGCAGAGGCAGTCAGAAAGCCTGGCTGCGGGGTCTGTAGCAGCCCTGGCACAAGGCTATGTGGGGAGTGAGCCTGGCTGGAATCTATTTTCTCACAGCTTCGAAATAATGCTCCTCTCTTTGCCATTTGCTTCAGCTTCTCCTTATGTGTCTTATCAATTTTTGTGTGCGAGCTAGAACTGAGAATTGCAGTTAAATGAAAAGTGTTTCAAAGACTACTGCAAGCAGCCCAGTCTTTACAATCCCTGAAGCTCACCTTGTGATTCCTTGAATAAACATCACCAAGATACTGGTCCTAGCCGAATCAAGCTTAAACAGAAATGTACAGCATAAAAGCGAGCAAGACAAAAAGATTTTTTTTTTTCTCTGTGTTTTCTGCACTGCATCTTGTTATTATTAGTAATAAACATTTTCAGACCTCATGGAGTTAAAGACAAGAGAATACCAGCAATCGTCCCCTAAGGGTTAACTGATGTAATAGCCTTTGCTTGTTGTACCAGTCACTGTTGCAGAATGTCATGATTTCATAAACTTATACATAGGATCCAAATAAATACATTGCCTTCTACATGAAAGCAGGACCATTTATCAACCCTGAGGATATTGTCAGGAGAAAATAAGGAAAGTCAAGTGCAGTAATGCTCTTGATATACTGGTTGATGACACCACAAGATGTAAAACACAGCTTGGAAAAAAAAGATACAATGAAGGGGTCACTTTTCCTCAAGGCTAGCCCCCCCAGGGATGTATGAAATAGCCTTTGAGAACTTTGGAAAGGAGAGAGCAAAATTACATACAGACATAAAAGAGAGAGAGTTCTTTTATCCTTTTCTCTGAAATTTTGGGTACCAAAAATTGACACTGCAGGAAATGTCAAGCACATATTGTGTGAGTAAAGCAATTATTTATTGTAGAGTTAGAACCAACACTAAAAGATTCTGAGTTTGGTCTTGGTTCACAGTGAATTTGAATGTTTGGGAACTTAACTGCAGCTTTTGGGCAAAATCAAGTGTGCATGTGCTTATCTTCCATACCTCTAACTTGCCTTTGCAATGGGACAATGAAGCAGACTAAAGAATTTTTTGAGATTATGGCTGACTCTTAGGTCCAGAATAACAGTAGGGTCAATGATGTAATATGGTATTTCATGTCTTTACCTAATAACACCCTACAGGAACCCCAAAGAAAAGTATGAAGGTACAAGTTGTTGAAGATAAAAGGTGCTGATACAAGGTGTGACACAGGAAAACTGGTTATGATTTGCGATCTTTGGCATTACGGTTTCAGCAACAGCTTTTATTTTGGCTAGATTTATATTTCTGATTCTACATACTAGCCAGAAGAAAAGCATTTCAAGTATTCTAGAAGAATTAATGATAAAAACATTCTTTAAATATTTTATGCAGCAGCCAAAAGAGGTTTTAGGTGAATATCCTTCAATACAGAAAGTCTGAGAAATGTATTTATGCTGAAGAAAATTGCTCATTTCTTATTAAATTAAAGAAATACAGCTCACGATATGCATCTGTATGTGTCCTATAAATATGTATCACCCAGGTAAATTTTACATTCATTTCCTTAGTGTTTAAGCAATTCTGTCCTTGTTAATTCAATTGCTATATTAACCTGACATTAACATAAGTTTACAAAAACTTCCCCTTCAAAAGCAACAATTTACATTATTCTGCAAAGCACATTGGCTTGCAAATGTCACTATGCAAAATATATAAACACGCATGCCATGCAAAGAAAAGTAATGTGCTGATCTATTTTATACATGCATTTTTCATTCAAAGATGAAAGAAAAAATACTTGGGTGAAAGGAATAGTACTTGAAAAAGCGATAGCTTTCTTGGCATGTTTGTCCCTCTATTAAATAGTTTGTCCTACAGAAGTAGTTTCACAATCTCCTCTACTGTTGCATCTTATAAAAGTGTGTTCATGTTTTCCCTCATTATTTATTGTTAATGAGTTTTCTATACTCTTCTGAGAGCTTGCTTTGACTTTCCAACATCAGGTCTTTCTTACTGCACTACTGAGATTGCAGTTAAACCCCATTTTCCTGTAAGCCATCTATATCGTGCACATAGGAATGAAATAATTTTAGGACAATTTCCAGTTTCCATAGATTCCAAAATTCCATAAGAAAAGAAACATACTGTTAAGAAATAATAATTGAATCTCTTCAGTATCACTTTTTAAAAAAGCTACATCTAACAATATGTTCTGTTATTGCTAAAGTGTTTCTTTTGAATCTTCAGTGCTTTAAGAGAGAAACATGTGGCATTCTGCACCTCTTTCCCAATATAGCCCTGTCTAGACACATGATGATTTTCCATTTTCAAGAATCCGTATTATTATATGGAGAATAAGAAAAAGATCATGCATTAAAGACAAATTGATCTTGAAAGCTCCCAAAGTGTGTTAGAATAATTACTTGGGGTCATGGTGATTTTTTTTAGCAGGATTATATTAGGGAAAAAGTACTTTCCCTACAGTAATTGAATTCACTAATACCTCTAGCTGATGGTATTTAGGTACTGACAATCAGATGAAATTCAGAAATCCTGAGACATATCTATCTTTGAGGATTTGGCCTTGACAGCATGTCCAAGACTTCAAAATACTAAGTATTTGCATCTAAAAAATGGTATCTCCTCTTTCCCATGTAGCACTGGAACAATATTCTACATGTGTCTGTATTGTAGGTGTGCATAAAAGACAGAAATTGTTATCTTCTCTTACCTTTTCAGCATGCTTTAATTTTGAGTGGAACTGTCCTCTGTAGCACTACCAGCACTTACTCTTTTCTGTTAAGTGTAATAGTGGATCACTACTATAACAACTCTATGAGCATTTCCATCTCTTTTATTATTGCAATGCAGGTAAATATATATTATGTCTGAAACAGTTTTCTGTTTTTTCTTCTTTTTCTTCCATTTTTTTTCTTTCTTTTTTTTTTTCTATAGAGAGAATTTAGTAGAGAACCCAATAGAATTACGTTTTTTGTCAGTAGTCTGGCTTTGGCTATGCCACTGAATGTGAAGTAATTCACTTCACCTTCCCCTAAAGGATTTGCTGGTAGGTTAGTTAGATAGTGAGAACTATTTGTTCTGTGTTTTAAGCTAAGTGAAGTAATAGACTTGTGAACTACCACTATTACTTATTTAGTTGCCTCTCTTTAGCATTTTTTTTTTCTAAGAAGATTATATAGCAATCTAAGCGAAGAAGAGGGATGAGGTATGATAGCAGGGAATATTACAGTATATTCAGTATATGTTCCAAGCAGCTGAACATTACTGTCAAAATAGCTAATGATAATTACTTAATGTATCTAAGTATTTATTGCTCTTTAAAAATGTATCAAACACTTATTCTAATAGGTAAGTGCACAGTGGACTGAGTGGAACTTATTTGATTTGTCTAATATATTAAACACTTCAACACATATGCATATGTAACACATTAACTATAAGGTTGTATTTGTAACAAGGTAAAATATTATGTATCACCTTATGCTGGAAAATACATAAGAAATTGGTCAAGTTTACCTATTTTAAAATAAGAAAAGAAACATAGGTGTCCAATTTTTAACTCAACATGAGGAAGAACTGTTATTTAAGATGAAGCACTGGTTCTCTGCACAGACAAAATCTATTCCCTAGGAAGCCTATACTACTAAACTCCCCAGTCGTTAACTCGGATTTCTCCAGAAATGGGGGAGGAAAGCAGCAGAGGGGTGGACTTTGGAATAATAGCAATTGTGCTTCACTAAAATGCAATATATTCTTTTTAAATAACAATTTTGCTTTCTTCTTGTCCATCTAATGGGTTCTTTATGATCCCTCTTCTCGATAGTCTGTTGACTGAGTTCCAGAGACCAAATCCATGGTTATAAACATGAATGATTTATCTCAGAATAACATGAGACAGCTAATTGAAAATGAAATCTCTCCGTATGTTTTCTGTGTGATCTCAGAAAAACTGAATACTAAATCTTTGGGTCCCACAGTAGATGAGTGGAAACCTCAGCTACGGTTTCACTCTGAATGACTTCGCAACTGAAGGCCAGAGAGCAAGAGACTGTCAAAACAGATGTTTAATCCCAGCTCTGGAGGAATGTTTACATAAGTTTTCTAAGCTATGTCTATTATAGTCTTTATAAATGGGATTAAAACATTGTACTTATGTGATCCAAAAGCTTTATTTAATCCTTCTTTGTTAGGTAAATTTCATTTAAAAAAAAAAAAACAAACAAGAAACCCAACCAAACAACAAATATTGTGTATTAGGAGAAAAGGGGTATCTAGTCACTTATGCAGAGACACTTTTTAACTTCTACTGAAAATGTCTACATCATGGATTCAGTAGTGGTTGGGATCTTCCAGCTCTAAAGGGCTTTTATTTTAGCAAATCGGTTCTGCGGGCATTTCCATTAATATCAGTTTTATATAACCAGTTCAACAGGTCTTGACTTCTGAATAACAAAAGGATAATTTCAGATAGTGCAGCAATTTTTTAATAGACAAGATATGGAGATGTTTTTTCCCAAAGTTTTCTAAATTGGCCACCCCGTAAATAATTACAAACAATTGACAAATAACCTCAGAGGCTGGAATCCAACTTCATCCATGAGACCAGCACAAAGTCTTATTTTGAAAGCTCAGGTGGTACTTCAGTGGTACACAAGTCTTTAAAAAAAGTTTTGAAATGGGATGAATTTCAACCTAGAAGAATTTTAGCAGTAATAAATGGCATTGAAAAATTACGCAATTTTACAAAGAATTGCAAATATGGTGTACAGATAAATGGGACCTTGACAGCAGGTCTGGTAGACAAATCTGACAAATACTGTGAGGAAGTCTAAAAGGAGGTTGCATCAATACACATGACTATAAATCATTTAAATAGCTGTACCAAGTAATGCAGCAGGATTACCTATCCTCTGAAGTTACAAATACATAATGGGGACAAGGAACAAAACCTAAAAAAACCTGCTGGAATGAAAAGCTTTATCTTCAAAAACATGAACAAAATTTATATCTATTTTCAAGATTTATTCTAGTGGCAACTGGTTTATTGTAAAAGGCTAATGATATAGCTGTAATGGGAAAAAAACCACAAACTTGAAGAGAAATTAAGAAAAATTTTAAAAGATATATTGATTTCTTCAATACACGAAGTTTGTATTTGGAAATATCTGTCATCTAATCAGAGTTAATTTTGGCTGAAGATTATCTTTCAGAACGGGATCCTGCCTTCATATGTAGACAGTTACAGAATCCATGTTTTCTTTTGGCTGTGTGGTTAATTATTTGCACCATTGAAAATAATTTAATTTTCTTTTTAACTTGGGGTTCAAACAGGGCTCCAGCCCTTAATTATTATTACCTATTAAATAAAAACTGACCTTGCAATGCTTCTTCCTTTTATTTGTACGCTTCATTCAGTGTGGCTTTGTCGAAAAGGTAATCAAATCACGCTGTTTACTTTTCTCATTGCTACTCTAGAATCATTTGGCTGGTTATCTGCAGAGTTTTTAGAGGTACTGGGCAGCAAGCTGAATGAGACATGTAGGCAGTAACAAATATTAAAACGAACATGAAAATGTTCAATGTTAAATAGATGTCAGGCTGAAGTTTATAAAGCTTACTCCAGGTTTTAGCTGAGATTTTGTTTCTGTTTGAACTCTGCTAAACATTCAGGGCTATTTTGTTGAACCAAAGATGCTGAAAATCAGTTATGTGCTTTCCTAGAAAAGTATCTTCAGAGAAATTTGTAATGTTTTCTCTTATATTTAATTTAATTCTTCTTTCTTTCCTTAAAATATTTTTTTTCTAAAATACCTGCATTTTGGAGCTCCATGATGTGCAACCTCATGACAGATATATATTGATGTATACTTTTAAATAATCAAAAAGATTGTGAAATGATGGGCTAGCTTTTTATTCCTCTTTTTTATGACTGTTGAGTAATTTCCTTATGCCACACTTCAATAAAACCAACAAAAGGCATAAACAAGTTGTATGAAATGAACACAGAACTTTGGCTTAGAACAGCAGCTTCAGTAAGTGCCAGATCCTTTTTCTGAGGGAAAAAACCCCAAAAAACCTACAAAAATTGTTCCTTTGTGAGTATCTTCAGAAGAGAGAAAGTTCCATGCCCTGGATCTTGAATGAATCACTTGACCTTCTTTCCAGCACCAACTATGGTATTAAAGAACGGATGGGCAGCATTTTGGGGACACATTTCCTGGGAGTTACCTCTTCTATTCATGTGGGCAGTTCCTTGCTTGGTCTTGACTCCTTGTAGGAGTCACGGAAATCAGGACACCAACTTGCAAGCTGCCTCCAGTTACATAAAAGTGAGCGCGCTGACTGCAAAAAGTGGCAAACAGTAAAATATTTGGTCATTAGTCATATAGTGTAATTGGGACTGGGAGGGCAACATGTTTTATCTGTATGTTTCTGATGTTCCCCGTAAATTTGTGGTACTATGCAAATGTTTTAAAATAAATTAAACAGGAAAAATGCAATGAAAATAGTTACCTGTATATTTTGCTGACAGTTCCTCTAAATGTAAACTAGATCTGGTTTGTGGAATTTGAAACATTTCTAGATATCTCCTGGGTTATGGCAAATCCTTTGGATGAAGTGGGAATAGATTATATGCATTTTTTTTTTTTGCTTGCAGTTCTTTGCAATGAATTTTGATCTTTATCATTTGTAGTTATTTTAAAATGTGTTACACAGCTTCATTTTTAAAGGTTTCCATCAAAGCTGCATGTCATCAGATAGTGCAGAACAGATCATGGACCTTTTGTATCACACAAACACATTAATTGCGAATGTGCTGCCACAGTGGTGCACATTAACTTATTTGACAAGTTGATTAGGGATCATGGAAAGTTTTTCCAGCTAATGAGAAGCCAACCCAATCACTCAGCAGTAATTTTAAAAGGTAATCTTAAGTACTCAGCAGTTTTTAAATGCACCCTAATTTTAACTAGATACCTAGAATGTTAAATTGGTGATTATGATTTTTTTTCTTTTTATCTTGTACTGTAATATCTTATACCGCCCTCAAATATGTGCCTAATTTGAAGCTTCTGATAATAAAAACAGCTCATATGAATGAGTAAAACCTAATAAATGAATTAAAGGTCAGCAGACCATAATCTTTAAGTCTTTGAAATGTTTCTGAATTTTCCCTTTTTTATTTAACAACCTTTTTTTGTGAGAATAAGGGGTTTCCTCCAAATTTATCAGAAACACTGGGATATTCTTAAACTCTTATTACCTCCTCTGCCCATTTCAAGCATTTCAAATAAAAATTTAAATTTTAAAAGCATTTTTTTTCCAGCTAAAAAAGTCTTCCGAAACTTAGTGTCCAAAATATAAAAACTTCAAAAAAAAAAAAAAATTTAGGATAACTATTTTTAAGATTTGGAAAAATATTTTTAAGGACTTAGATATTTTAGTAGGAAACATCCATTTTCTCACACATGTGATTTTTTATTAAAAATCTGTTTTTTCATACATATGAGAGACTAGAAATTAATGCAAAATTTTTATAACTGTGATAACTATTTAAGATTACTTTTATCCTTTGCCTTAGGATCCAGGGAAATTTAATCAGATGCCTTAAAATGAATATTGGTTGCACGAGTATTACTCACTTTACACCACTGGTTAACTGTATATTCATTTCAGAAAGTCATTGGGAGCAACAGCTTACTCAAGCTCTTCACATAGAATTGATGATGATTGCCAATACAGCAACTATATTTAAGTTTACATGCTGAACTTCTCAAGTCAATGTTTTCTTGCCATCAGTAGGAAACCCTGGCTATCGCCACACGTGTGTAAACCTTGGCCAGTCCCTACTGGTGTGTTTACTCTGTCGTGTTGCTCAGATGTGAGAGTGCTTCATTTTAGTAGCTTAAAAGCCTTTTTCCAAGGTGTTTTCCACAGACCTTTGTACAGTGCCGAGATTAAGGAGGACTGGAAATGGTTGCCGGCTGGGGTTAAACCATGACAGTGATTGTCAAAAAGTAAGAATAGATTCTGACTATTTATTAACTTTATTCTAAATTTAATTATTTCAACTTTCTAATGTGTAGTAATATCTCTTGATTCACACTAATTCTTTTTCAGCATGAAATTCTGTGTTCTTCAGTGTTTCTTATATTCTTATTCTTGCACATACAAAATGAAAGCTTATATCGTCTCAGTGTTTTCTGTTGACACCTGTGGCTATATAAAAATCAATTACGAGCCAATTTTAAACACAGCGTGGATTCCCATACAGGGATACAGAGGAGAAGGAAGATAAGCAGCACAATTTATATGTTTGGGTTTTTTTTTAAGAAAAGCCTCTGGAAGGAAGTATAGCCTGTTAACACTGTTTAATGTCAAAGCAAGCCTAATGCTTTTGTTTGCACGAGAGCAGGTCTCCGGGAGGGAAAGCTCTTCCTACAGAAATAGTTCTCATTCGGCAGAGCTTCATGTGCCAAGAAACTTACGAGCAATTCAAGTTCCTTTGCTCGGCTTTCACATTCTCTTTGAGTTCCTTGGCTTCTGATTTTAGACTTTATAAATGTCAGCTAAGCAGAAACTTTTCACTAACCTGCAAAGGTATTCCTGGTGGACAGCAAATCAGAGAAGAAAACTGCTAATAAATAATGTCCAGTTACAGTTGAACGGGACTGTAAGGCCTGAAACTAGCCCTAGAGCACCACACTTTCAAACTTTCGGAGCAAGACTGTCTTGAAACCACCTTTTTGCCATCCCATCTTGGGACTTACAGCATATTAGATTTGCTGAGAGCTAGTCTGGTTGGGATTGATGTTACAACTCCAATTTCAGTGCTAAACATGGGAAAAGAGTTATGGGCACCTGAGTAGACAGATGAACAACAGAGAGCTCCACATTAATGTTTATTAGTGCCAAGCATGACACAAAGTTGTAAGATAAACTTATGCCTGATCTTTTTTTACCCAGAATATTTTTATCATCTGAGCATTTTAATATAACAGAAATTGTGTAAAAACAATTATTTTCTCAAGAATTTCCACTTTTATTTAAAACTAGCAAAACCTGATATTAATGTTTTAGATTTTTTAACAGAATATCTGGGAAAAATCCCACCTGAAGACTGAAATAGCAGGAAGGCAGTATATTTAATAACCCCTAGGCAAGTCCATCCCTAAATTCATGTAATGTTATCCAGAAAGTAAAGATAATATAAAATCCTGGCTGCTCTGAGAAAGAAAAAACACTCTTTACCATAGGAATTCATTACTTCATCATTAAATTAATATTCACTTCAGATCCATACCCATCTGAAGGTCACAGTGCTTAGCTATAAAACCTTAAACAGGTTAGGCTGTCTTGATGCCAAAGACCTCTGCATTTCAGTTTGGCGTCTGTATTTAGTGAGGATTCATCAGCCTCTTTTCACGTGGGTGAGCAACAGTTTATTCTCAGCGTGGTGACCCTGGTTGCAAGCTTATTATCATGAAGGGCTATACTGCACCCAAATACGAGAATTTTGAGGCTTTCATTTCTGCTGAACTCATTCAGCTGAGCTATGGGGGCAGCTCTTACTACTGTGATATTTAAATGTTGGATTATTAACAACCCTATCCTCATATTACCTGTGTTGCAATTACATTGCTTTATGAGAGTGCAAGGTTGCCTTAGGAAATAAAAACCTTTTCTTGAAAGCTAAAAATAGTTCCTTTCAACGGGACAAAATGGACAGATTTGTAATTCTGTAGCTTGATGAAAATGAGTAATAGCATACTGTGTACATTTCAGAGGAAAAAACAAAACAAAACAAAACACCTGTTTCTCTCCTGTCTTATGGCATTGACTGGTGCCATTACATCTGATATCTACAGAATTTTCAGTGTCATAGTGGTTGTGATTTATACTGTCATTGCATTTCTTTTGTCCAAATAAGTGGTTAATATAAGCTCAAAGCCGTTTAGAAACTTCTCCACATGTCTTAAGAACAATCAAAATACATATGAATTTTCTTGGAAGCCTAAACAGTTTATTTCCCTTAAAGCAAGAACGTTCTTGAGAGCAAAGACTGATTCTGATTCTCAAGTAAATTAATATGAACTTAGCTTTGAACTCCCTAGGCTTTTCCTAGAATGCAATATCTTATTCAGATAACAGTGAATGTGGTGTTCAGTCTTCAGTGAAATCTTCCTAAATAGCTGCAAGCACAGTCTTCTGGGGAACAGGGAGAGGAACATCCTTAAATGCACTCAGAAGAGTCCTGTGGTTACACTTGTAACAAGTATACACTTGATTCCTGTGCGTGTTATAAGGAATACTGAATTGCTGAGTACATTGCACTGAGGAGGCTAAATTGGATGGTTATAGCTTGTAGAAAAATCATAGACATAAACCCAGGCAGCTTTAAGAAAGAAGCTGAAGAAGAAAATGGAAAAACCTTGCTATGCAGGAGAAAATATAAATACATGAAGCAGCATGATGAATTGCCAAATCTCGGGAATGGGTGAAAATGAGAGTGTGAGAAAAAATTAGGGCAGAAGCTTTTGCAGAGGACTTGAAAAACCTGCACTATGAAATCAATTACTTCTCAACTAAAGGAGAAGTGTTCAAAGACAGTCAAGAGTGCAGAATTCTCAGATGACACAGATCACTGCCAAAGCAGTAACAGAAAGCAAAAATTATGTGCTATGCTTATTTTTCAACTGTATGTATTTTGTCACTTCTCCCATCCCTCCCCTGTGAGTGCCCTGGGATTAAATCATCTTTTCTATGGCAAATTTTATGGAAAAGCCAAACAACGAATTTCAAAGGCTAGGACAACCAGGGGAGGGGATTCCCTCCCTGAAACCCGAGAGAGGTGCTTGCCTCCTACCTAGAAGGGCAACGAAGCTGGTGAAGGGTCTGGAGCACAAGTCTGATGAGGAGCGGCTGAGGGAACTGGGGCTGTTTAGCCTGGAGAAGAGGAGGCTGAGGGGAGACCTCATCGCGCTCTACGACTACCTGAAAGGAGGTTGTAGTGAGGTGGGGGTTGGTCTCTTCTCCCAAGTAACAAGCGACAGGCCAAGCGGAAATGGCCTCAAGTTGCACCAGGGGAGGTTTAGACTGGACATTAGGAAAAATTTCTTTACTGAAAGAGTGGTCAGGCCTTGGAACAGGCTGCCCAGGGAAGTGGTGGAGTCACCATCCCTGGAGGTATTTAAAAGACGTGTAGATGAGGCCCTTAGGGACATGGTTTAGTGGGCATGGTGGTGTTGGGTTGGCGGGTGGAGTTGATGATCTTAGAGGTCTTTTCCAACCTTAATGATTCTATGATTCTATGATTCCTTAGTTCTTTCACATCTTGATAGCTCTATCTCAAATCATAGAATCATAGAATCATAGAATGGTTTGGGTTGGCTTTTTACAGTGACTCTTCAGTGCTTTTAGAGGAACTAGGCAATGATAGGGTAAGAGAGAAAACTCTGTCATGGGTAAATAACTGCTCCAAAGATAGGAGCTAGAAAACAAACATAGTCAACTGTTTGAATGGAGGGAGGTCACCAGTGGAGTTCGGTGGGGTGTTGGCTCGGTGTCTGTGCTGCTTAACATGTTCATAAAGGTTGTGGAAAAGGGGGTGAGCAGAAAGGTGACAAAGCTTGCTTCTGATACAAATTTATTCCAGATAGAAAGGATAAGGGTAGACAGTGAAGAACGGCAAAAGGACTATAGGAGACTGCTTGAGTAATGAAAATAGCATATGAAATTTACCATAGAGAATTGTAAAGTGATGCACATGGGAAAAACTTTCTAGTTTCACATATAAAACGATGGGTTCTGGGCTGACCGTTTTCACTGAGGAGCACAGTTCTTGTCTTATAATAAATAGCTCCATGAAAAACCCACTTTCTCCTCATGCTTCTCTATGGACAATGGCAGAACTAGCCTTTTATTTTCAGCCTTTTGTTTTGCTTAAAAATAAAGCTGCCAGAGGTACTCCAAGAGTTATCTCCAGATAACTAGCCTTTTAAAACACTATTTATTTTTCCAGTCTAGGAAGCCTGCAATGTTTGCCTTGTGCCACATTAATCTAAGGCCATTTGTTCTCCTGATAATTAGCAAAGGACACTCATGGTGGCCCCTTAGTGTTGTGAGATGCATTTTTATATTTGTTGGGTACCATGTTGGGTACTCACAGCACTTTGTTATCAAGCTTCCGAGATGATATGAATGTCAGGATTTATAGTGGAAGCTGACAAGTGCACTTTAGAAAAGCCATAAATGTGAAGTCTGTGGCCCACTGTGTAACAAAATGATCAGTGACTGAGGACAAAGGTTAACAAGGTGGAAACAATAAATCTCAGTGAAGGGCTTTTCATATCTATCTCAATATCACATCTAAATTTAAGTGTTTTAAAGCGCAGCTAATTGCCCTTAAAACAAACAAACAAACAACAAACAAAAACACTCAACAAGAAAAACAAACCAGCAACAAAATAACCCGCTTTGCTTGTATTGAATTATTGGCAGTGTTGGACCCATGACCCAGCTGAGCTGTTCTGATTACGTCTAATACCTAAAGAAGTTTTTTCAGTGCATACATACACAGAGTCAGAGCATTATAAGAGTTAAAATACTGTTAGATCTTTTTAACAAGAATGCACTATAATCACATTTTTAGTTCCTTTCTATTCAATAATGGCATCGACCTATGGTAGCTATGGTTGGTGCACTGGGCAAGAGATTCTTTTCCATCTTTGCTATGTTATATTCTTGTCTATAGCTCAAGATGGTGAGACCTGCTTTTAGACAAATATATTAAGGCAGAGGCAACTAAAATCAACAAGTCTAAGAAGGCACGTTTCAGCTGACAGAGCAAAGGATGAAATATCAACAAATGAGGAGAGCTGTCCCAAGATTCATTCAAAATATTCTCTCCTTTGAAATCAAACCAGCACTTATGATAGCTTGGCAGGCTGCCTTGACATTAAAGATATTGTTGGGCCATGCAGCTCATTTTTCAGTTAACAGTCAAAGAATGGCTGCACCTAAAGATTTGTAAAACTAGGATCTCCCAACATCAGGTTTCTTTTGCATTGTGTGTATGTGCTCTGAATTTGTAGGTTTTTACATTTTTCAATAGCTCTACTTCAAAGTCTCTAGGTTTTCTCCCCTGCACCCACCACACAATATTCACTTTGCTGTATGAATTTGCAAAACTGAGAAATTAAAAACAACAGGAAATGCAATTTATTTGGGTGAAAATTTCACTAAGGTGAAGTTTTGGCTTTTCGATAGGTGGCTTCCTTGGTTTTCTGAGCTGGAGTCAGAGTATCATTACACTAAGCAGATTGTAATCTCTCTTTCTCTCTCTCACTTACCAACCTCTCCCCCCACCATTTCTACTGTAGCTTTTTGGTTCCTGTTGTTGAGGCTAACATCAAAAGAATTTTGAAGGAATACTACCAACAAGTAATGTCAGAGTCTCAATGAAAAGATAAAAGAGAGTCTATCAACTGCTCGTTCTGCCAGTGCTCAAGAATTCAAGAAGTGCGACTATTGCTTTGTGGAAAAAGCACAGCAGCCAAGGCTTTTAAACTTGACATCAAAGCATCTAAACACAACAAAAGTATTACCAAAGACAATTACAATCTGTAGGTTTATACTGGTTTTTATTTAAAGAGATATTATCTTTGCAAGCTAAAAATCATGATCCAAAGCCCCTGTGGGGGATAGTACAGTGGATAGGAAACAACCTCCACATATTATGGTATCGATAACGAATGTAACTATGCGCAACCTGCAAATAATCTCTATTTGGTGAAAAGTTCGGTGGTGAAAAGTTTTTTTATGTTTTCTGCTGCTGAAGGCCTGAGTGACTGAGCTTTGCCCATCTGAGTGCTCATATAAAGTATGTGCAAAGGAAGGGATGCATTTTGCAGGGCGAGACAGCGCCTGGCAGAGCAGGAGAGGGCACTGTTCCACACCGAGAGGAGAGCTGCTCCGCCGCTCTGCCTGCCCTGGAGTTCAATGAGCTACAGCCAAATCGGACTACAAATCGGGTAACGATTGTGATTTCTACCTACGAACAGCACATGATAACAAACAGACGTGAAATTTGCTCCCTGCAATTCGGGCATTTTTGAGCTGGGACCCCCGGACCCAGCCACCACACGGTAAGATCGCACAGTGCCTGTATGGATGTACAAAGCTTTCGGGGTGCTCCTGTGCAATACGGCAGACCAGGGTTATTCCGGCCTGCAGGAAGCCAGCTTGGATGCCTCCAGAGTGTTTACATGCCCACTCTCTCATAGCTGTGCATTTTTATAGATATTATACATACATTCTTTAGAACAGAAAAAAGTATTGAAATTTAAAATTCCGTAACGCAGTGCGTTTTTCTTTTGAAGTGTTTTATTTCATCCTAAGAGATTCAAAGCTTTGATATCAAACTTTTTTCTGGATTATGTCTCAGTTTTAAGACCCGTGAGCACCGGACTCCAATTTATCAAATAAAGTAGGTGATCACTGAGACAGTTACACGCAGTGAATGAGCAACCAGACACCAGACACAGTACTGCCTGATCACACACAACTGAGCAGCCCAGTTTGCTTTAAAATGTATGGCATATAACCCCACCTGGAGAAACGTTATCGGAATGATGCTGCGCCAGGACGGTCATAAGGTCAATTCAGATGGAGGAACAGAATCATGGGCTTTCACCCATAAATATACCTAGCACATACTTTATTTAATTACACACTGTTTATCTTGCGCTATTCCTCCAATTTGTCAAGATCATGTTGAATTCAAATCCTCTCTTCTTTATACCTGCAGTCCCCCTCAGCTTTTTGCCACAAGCAAATTTAATAAGCTGTTCTCCCTTCATGAGGAATAGAAAAGGAGAGCGAGGATGAGTGAGGGCTGCGAGGATGAGGAAAGCGAGCCGCGAGGGCTGCCCTCTCCTCGCCCTCCCACCCTGACACTGAGCATGCACTACCAACCCGCACGTAGTTTTCCAAACAAAATTTCATCTCAGCCATTTCCTTTGCTTACTTCTAGGAATGTTACATAAGAAAGTATCAAAAACCTTACTGAAGACACATGGCACTGGCTGCTTTTCCCTGCCCACAAGGTCCAAGCTCCTGTTACCACAAGGATTTTGATTGCCTTGGCACGATTTCTTCTTGATAGATCCGAGGTAGCTGTCACTAATCTCCTTGTTATCTTCTAGGAGCTTGCAGACTGTTTCTCTGATTATTTCTCCCAGTCTGTTTCTTGGAAATGTGCACTTTTTCACTCTGTAGATCTTTCTTTTTCCCCTCAATAGGACTGGCACCATCCCGACTCTTTGCCAGGCTTTGCCCACTTCCATACATCCTGGCAGTTCACTAGAAAAATTCACTACGAAGTATAGTAACTGTCTATTGTATAATTCAGTAAATGCAAATAATGATTAAATTGTCATCAAAAACTGTTGAAATAGCAGGAGCTTATACGTATTATCTCCTTTTAATTATTCTTTTTGTCTGCAAAAGAAGTTGGTTTGTATGCTGTTGATACTTATTATGAATGAGGAACTTTTCGTAAATAATATTTCTGGAGCTAAGAATTCATGTCAGTCATAATTTGTACTTGTTTCATTTTCTGTGTTACAGAATGGAATAAACAAATATGTATTTAACTACTGCAAAGAAAATGTTACAGTGAAAGGCAATTATGTGAACTAGTGGTCAGAGCAAAGCAAAACACTTAATCTTGTCTCATGCTACAACTTCAGTGTATGATAGGCCTATGTGAATCTCAGATAAATTTAAAAGAAACAGAGAGGATAAGGAGGTCTATGGTGAAATCGTAATTCCTTCAAAATAACTTTTGATGTGAAAACAAACTGCACAATTTATAGTTTGAATTCCAAGGCTAAAAGGAGAAAAGAAATCTCACTAATTGTTAATTAATCTCTCTAAAATATCTAAAAAATGCCTAGAAAGCATGTTAGGCTAGTCTGGATATATGGAAAGCATTCAAACATTACGATATACAGCAAAAATACAAGTTAATTGAAAGTTCTGGATAAGAAACCTGCTGACCTGCTGGCCTATACGAAATTACCTGTAATGTCAATGCATCACTTCTAACACTGTCTGTTTTCTGTCTATAAACTTAATTTCCATGCTATTCCAAACTACACCGTTTTTCATGTGGAACTTCTAGAGTGTTTATCACAGGACTTCAGAAAAAAATCCTTGAAATAGTATTAGTTAAAAGACTTAAAAAGAAGGGGGTGGGAAGAGATAAAAAATTACTAATTTGGAATAACAGAGGGAAATCGATTGTCCGTATAACTTTCCTTAATTGTGAACAAATAAATAACAATATGGGAAAATTTTATTGCATTTGGAACAGATACTTTTTATTTTTTTGATAGATAAGAAGCAAGGTTAAGAGGTCTAATTTGTACTGCTTCTTTTCTACATTGTTTACTGTCTAAATCAGAAATTCCAGTTTACTTAAAATCAAGGCACAAACACAGCACCTCTAGCCATACCAGGGCCCACATTTCTTCTCTGGGATTCACAATCTTTGGTGTCATTGCTGTTCTGCAAAAACTTATCTACATAAGCAGCCAAATCGTGTGACGCAAGTAGACTTGCTTAAATCCAAAGATGTGCAAGATGTACAAGATATACTACTATATTAATATGAAATATTATTTTTCTGTTATGAACATATGATATTTCAGACTGATAGAGAATAATTTAAGATGCCACACTGTGAAATACAGCAATCTGGGGTAAAAAACCCACTTACACTCTGTGCAGAAATCAAAGAACATGTTTTTTATATATACGCTTTTATCAGTGAAAATTTCAAAACTAATTTAACTTCTCAAATCCTCATCAAGTTGTAAGGAAATTGAGGACGGACCTATTGATAAAAAGGTAAAACAGAAAGATGGAAATCTGTCTTTGAATATAGTCATGCTCCTACTATAACTTTGCTTTCTGAGGAGGAAACAAGAAATAAGTTCGACAGTACTGAAACATCTTAACTAGAACAAGAATTAAAAGTTTATCATTTTCCCACTGAAAAGACTTTCTTTCAGGTTTCTAATTAAAGCATACTACACAATAAATTTGAGCAACATTTTAAAATGTTAAAATAAAAAAGATATTTCCTATTAACACAAATTACTAAATTCCTTAGATTATATTTTAAACTGTTCAAAATTTGTTTTGATTCAGAGTAAAATGAATCTTCAAAACCCTTTTGTTCTGTTAAATAAAATTATCTTCTTCAGAGTTATGGTGCTTGATTTGTGGTTTCTAACGCAACATTTCTGAAGAAGATGGAAAATCTTGATTCAGGAAAATAAGGTTCATTGTTAGTTTCTTTAACAAAAGCCAAATTGTTATTCTTTCCCAGATGTATAGCAAGATTTTCTGAGGAGAATTTTTAAGGTGCTGTGAACTTTTAAATTGCCACTGAAATACAAATACTATTGTACCTTTTGGGGTCAGTGACTGTCAGATACTGAGTATTACCCTGCCTAAAACAAAGAAGCCTTGGTGTTAATTGGTTGCTACACATTGATTTAATAACAATATTGTTATTACATGCCACCTTCTTTTAGTTAAGGAGTTTATATCTTTAACACACTGATCATCAGAAACTACCTGAGGTGAAGAGATATGATAACAGTCATTTTGCGAAGGAAAACAGAAGGTCATCCAGGAAATTTTGTTCCAGAGCAGGGAGCAAACACAAAACTCTCCAGTCCCAAGATAAACTTTAGTTCGTGTAATTTTCTAGGTATTAACTGAATATTTTGACCTAAGATACCTGGGAATGAATCTGTGAGATAAGTGTCTGGGAATGTAGAAATACATGGGATGTTTTGGATACACTGACCCATATTTCTGGTCCATAGCGGCTGTCTTGAAAAATCTGAAATAAAAGCCATATCAAAGCTCTTAGGAGAAGTGTTACACATTGCATTTGTTTTTACTAAGTTTCCTTTCTGTAATTTTATGGAATATTTTCTACATTTTCATTGTAGCAAATGATAAGTAAAGAAAATACTTAGAAACTCAAACCTAAAAAAACAGTAGTGAACCAAGTACACTGAAAAGTTCTAGGTCAATGAAACTATTCAAAGTGTAACAAGTCTTACGGCTCCAATTCAGGAAATCCTTAACAAAGTGCTTGCCTGAAAAGACCATGTATTACATCTAGAATCAAGGCCTACAGGTAGACGAGAATTCAAAATGTTAGGAAACAAAAAACCTCAATCCTCTCAAAGTGTAAACAAAGACCATTTCTTCAAACATATGTGGGATGTGGCACATATCAAAATGATTGATGGATGTGACAATTATGACTATGCGTGTCTCATTTGACAGGAGCCCTATCTTCAGCAGAAATTATATCGCTGCTTTTGCTACATAATTTATAGCTTGCTCCTTAATGATAGTCTTGGGCGGCACCGTGAAGAGAAAAAACAGACTGACAATACAGGTGATTTAGTGGATATCTTAATTTCTGGGAGCAAGAGTTGCATTTGCTTAGTCCTTTTTGACAGTGACATTTTTCTGAGTAATAATGGAAAAATAACATTGGCGTGACGTTTGCATTCATTGTAACCATTTTCTTTTTATTGTATGTGGAAGATACCATCAACCACAATCAAACTGCACGTTTACTAAAGACAATGAAATCATAGTGGATGTGGACCTGGGCCAAGACAAGGCCCGGTAGTGGCCAGGGCCGTGTAACCTACTGAACTGCCAGATCGGCAAGGATAAACCTTTCCTGGCACACACAGCTGGGAATTATTAAACTGGGATTTGCTAACAACATTGTCTTTCTTGGCAATGATTAAAACTAGAAATCCAAGTTAATATCTGACTCATTATCACTGCAGAAATAAGGTCATGCACAATGGTTTTGACATCAGGGTCACAACCAGTGAGAGAGCGACCTGCTCGAGCAATTGCACGCAGGAACGCTCTGCAATCGTATCACAGCACGTTTTATCAGAGTGGTTGTGTGCAGTTCATTCAGACCTTTTCAAAACATCGTAGACCTAACTCTGTAACACAGTACAATTATTTTCACTCAAAAAACCCCACATTTTGAAGAAGAAAGTATATAATTAAGCTTGAGAAATATAATTAAGTTCTGTAAGAGTATGCCCTGGTTTTGGCTGGGATGGAGTTGATTTTCTTCCTATTAACTGGTATAGTGTTGTGTTTTGGATGTAGTATGAGAATAATGTTGGTAACACACTGATGTTTTGGTTGTTGCTAAGTAGTGTTTACGCTAGTCAAGGACTTTTCATTTTCCCATGCCCTGCCAGGTGCGCAGGGGGCTGGGAGGGAGCATGGCCGGGACGGCTGGCCCAGCTGGCCAATGGGCTATTCCATACCATATGACATCATGCTCAGCATGTAAGGCTGGGTGAAGAAGAAGGAGGGGGGGACGTTCGGAGTGATGGCGTTTGTCTTCCCAAGTCACCGTTACGCGTGATGGAGCCCTGCTTTCCTGGAGATGGCTGAACACCTGCCTGCCAATGGGAAGCAGTGAATGAATTCCTTGTTTTGCTTTGCTTGCGTGCGCGGCTTTTGCTTTCCCTATTAAACTGTCCTTATCTCAAGCCACGAGTTTTCTCACTTTTACCCTTCTGATTCTTTCCCCCATCCGACTGGGGGGGAGTGAGCGAGCGGCTGTGTGGTGCTCAGTGGCCGGCCGGGGTTAAACCCAAAAAGAGTACCTGCAGAAAAGGTTTCTTGATCTTACCCTTTTGATAAACAGAAGTCAACAATTCAGCAGCAATAATTGAGTCTGCTCCATTAAGTGGACAAAGACATAGCTGAAAATAGCAAGCACCCCTCCCTGACCCCTCAATTTCATTTGGAGATTTTTATAATTTTTGTAAAAATGTCACCAAAACCCATGTCACAATTTCTATATTCAGGCACATGTGATAATATTCTCTCCATTCTCTGGATATGTTTTTTATTAAATTACTTTTGTCACCGGACTCTATGTGATTGACGATGTGGGAAAACGTGTCCACATACAAGGCATCTGTGCACTTAAAACCTGAAGGAGCATTTAACACCTACCAATATGGATAAATGTTGTTATTGATGACCTTCAGGGATTTTTCAGTATGTTGATTTCTATCGAACACTTGTCAAAATGGTTGACTGCTGGATCTAGATGGACTTTCTCTGGGAATTAAAAATCTCTAAGTTTATTCTTGACTGGTTGTTAACATTAGTAAGTCCCTATTTCATGTTTCTACTGATGTTACTCCCTAGGTGTTTCTACAAATAAGTTTTTGGCTCACTCAGTGTAAGGTCTGTAATATGTTCATCCAGGAATAATCTGCACATCCCAGTGATACAGCCCCAGGGGCAGGAACAAGTGCCCCTTTGCTCACAAAAAATACAGACTGTCAAATTATGGATTAGACTATGATGAACTAGATATGAGGATTAATAGATTGAATGTTTTCGTGTGTGCATAGTACAGCAGAGCCATTTCATTTTCAAAAAAATGTGAGGATACTCATATTGTAAGTGAGAAAAGTAAAGAAAAAATATATTGAGAACTTTACCACGCTGGCTTATCTGCTGCCTAAATACAAGAAATTTTAAGTACAGATAGGAAGATTGTTTCTTAATACTGTTCATGGATATTTCATTTCTATAATATCATGTGCAGCCTTTCTAACAGTAAACTGCCATGTTCTCTTGTTTTCTTTCATTCTTACAGCAGCTGGTATAACCCAGAAGCTTTTTGCTCTATCAATGCATAGACTTTGAGACTGTCACATGTACATTTGACTAAAATGTTAACCTCCCTAGAAAGTCTATCTAAATTTCCATTTGATATGCCATATAACATGTAACCAGTTTTTTGTCTTCTTTTGCATGCACAGGTTCCTGTAGGGTTAGTTTCCATAAAGTAAGACAAAAAGTTAAGAGTTGGTAGGATGAGGTAGAGGCAGACTTTAGGGAATAGTTACTCTTTAGTCTTAACCAACTCAAATTGTTAAGTTCCTCAGTGGTCTCATAAATAATGATAGGTTATTTAACAAGCCATATCATCTAGTGACGAAAGAACATGGACTGGTGTATTTATACTCTTCTTAGGCTGGGGTTTGTAACTCAAACATTCATCATTTGCTCCCCAAAGGCCATCTTGCCATATCAAAGACCGTAAGAGATGATTAGCTGCGATAATGTGTAAGCTCTCAAATATTTTCCCTGTTAAGTCCCTGTTAAACTGACCGTTTTGATTTCATATCCTTTCTGTCTGAGAAAAATATTCCATCTTCCTGGTTGTGCAGATGGCCATATGTCTCTTTTGTCACAGAACTGGAGTTTCCTTCCAGTAACAGATTGGGCAAACATGGAAAAAACACCCATTGTACTCAAAAGCTTTTGGTATCTAGTTGAAGAGAGCATAACCATCCAAATCTAAGAGCCGAATTGCATCTTCCCTCCCCACAAGCCACATTAGATTTGCACATTCTCCCCATGAGCAGTGTATTGAAGCAACTGGACAGCTGGTGTGGATTTTCTTTCTTTTTACTCATTACTGTCTAGGGGCCAGAACAGTTCAAAAAATGTAAGCTGGTACACGGGCTGGTATGCTGAGGTAAGCACTAAAACATTTGAGCAGCCTGTACTGCCTCCTCAGAGATCTAAGCTACCAGTTTCTGTCTGGGTCATGACAACGATTTCACTTCTGAGCTCTTATAGGCCTCTCTCCAAATAACGATGTCTTCCTGAGAGAAGCTCTCAGTTCTTTTTGTGGGTCAGGGTTCTGACAGCCAGCTTGCTGCCACTCCACAGGTTTGCACCTCTTCTTCTCTGCATTGTACTTTCTGTAATAAATCCTGATTCTAAGCCGTAATGGAAATACAGTGTATTCCCCTGGGTGAAATGGAGGTGAATCTGTGGGTTAAAACTCCCAGATCATGAAAATGTATGGATTTGTTGGGCATGAAATTCTATGGACTATTAAACAATTTCAAAGTTTATCGGTTTCGTGTGCAAGCTTTTGTTATTCACTATCAAATCCATTTCCACCTTTCCCTGGATTACTTGCCTTAGGATGAAATTGATGTGATAATCTTAAGTCCTGCTGACAGTAAAGATGCATTTGGTAACGGGACTGTTCATAAAAATTCTCTTAAAATTCCAGAAAAATTTTTCCTTTAAACATGCCTTTCCTCTACCGTTGCCTGTATATGATGCAGAGATGGGTGATAAAAACCTATCTTATGGAGAAGGTAGTAAAAGTAGTAATTATCATCCAAGAATTTTCACAGAAATAAATATTGGTAACAACCAGTCCTCACTCACAGCTGAATAAATGTTTACATCTAGCCTGGCCCCAAATGTTGGACTTTCAGGGAGAAAACGTGTATATACTTAGTGATCTTTTCTTTACACTGATCTGAACAAAATTATATTATTTGTACGGCTTTTATCTTAAGTTGTAGATATAAATGTTTTATCTATATATTACTATGAGAGGCTATTACAACCTCTGGAAAGCATTTTCTTTTAGGATGTCACACAAAGCTCAAAAATTCAATGTGGAATTTTACCAGATTCCCTAGTTATTACCTTAAGAATATACCTAGTTACATCTGAAGCTTAAAAAAGAGATACATAATTAGATGTGCATTCAGACAAAGAAATTACATTCACCAGTATCACAAAATGTCAAAACTGTTCTTGTAACAAGTTGGTCCTCAAACTTTGTAGATGAATGTATTTTTGCTACTTCTGGCCCTGCAAGTTTGCATTTTCATTTCATGGGATTTTTGTACTGTCTGCTATAACGCAGCATTTCTTGTAGCTTTTCTTGCATTTTGTTTCTGCATACAGCTCTGTGCGGGCCCACTGGTGGTGAATAAGTGAGATTCAGGTCCGTGTGGCACTCCGTCTAGCTTGCTGTCCTTTCCCAGGAAGAGATGAGGAATTGATGTGAGAGCAGTGAGCGGTACACAGGCAGCTCACCGGGCTGCTGTACCTGCCTCCCGGGAGCAGAAGAAAAGAGGAAGCAGCATCAAGGGAAGGCTTAAAACATCTCCTCTGTCTGATAACGTACTCTTAGCTCTTGGAAAGGTGGAAAGTGAAGTTGGATTCGGGCCAGTCCTTTACCACTCAGTATGGGGTAGCTCAGTTAGCTTACGTTTTTGAACATTATTTTGTTTCAGCGAGTTTTTCTTCCACATAGTTTAAGCTTCTTCTGCTGTCTGTCTCAACATGTTGAATTTCTTTATTATTTTAGTAGTATTTAATTTAATTGCTGGTGCTAATGTGATGTATCATTTCCTGATGCTATTACCAATAGGGATCTTCCACATACTCCTTTTCTTTTTCCCTCTAGGTTGATCTCGATGTTTAAAATTTATTTGAATTGTTGTTACTAATTTTTCTTCTTGCTCTAACTTACTGAAAATACTAATTACAAACATGTATACATACATGTACACCATAGAGAATATACGCTATCTACAATGTAAGAATGTCTGTATTGAAGAGACAGTTCATCATGATTCACCATGTTTTCTCTAGGTTTCACAGCTTTGGTAAGTAGCAATAAGACTTTGAAAATTCCCTGGTTTTCCTTCATTTTTTAAGGGTCAACCATTTCAGTTGTGGCAAATGAACTGTACTGTTTTAGTATTTAGTATTAGTATAGATGGTCTTAGCCATTCCACATGCAAAATGAAAATAAAGGGAGACTTTTCATGAACTATATTGATTTTGTCACTGTGAGATCTCCGGTGGGTGTATTTGACACACTCAGCTTCTAAAAAGCCATGAAGTACTTAATACTACTTCTAAGTGCTTTAAGGGCATAGCTCTGTCTAGTTCTAAGAGAAGTTTCCCAGAGCCTTCATGACTTATCTGGCTCCTGCCTCTTAAAAAGAGAAAGACAAAGTTAGTAAGTATACAGCTGTACATATTTATTTCTGGAGGATGGAGTCTATTGAGATGACAGCCCATATGTTCAAATTTTGGTAACAGTCAAACAGGGCTAGGAATAAAATTTGTAACAAGAGTTTCAACATGACTGTATCTTTTTTTTTGAGAGAGAGAAATAGATAAAAACTAGTGATGCCACGGAGAAGGGTGGAATATATTGTGAAAATTGTCTGGTTCTGATTAAAAAAATTTGCTTTAACTGTTTTTTTTTTTCTGTGAAAAAGATGAAACAACTTGATTTCCCATCCTCCCAAACAAGAAAAGCTTCTGTTCAAGAGAAATGTCTTCAGATAACCTCCGCTTTCAAAGCTTAGTAGAAAGTGTCAATGATGTAACTGTATAAATGCTTTGCTGAAAAATAGATTCCATTTCTGTGATGCACATTCATAACTTGATAATAGAATAATAGAAAAAAATGAAAATGAAAGTTCAAAAGAAAAAAAATTATAAAAGCCTTTTTTTCCATTTGCATTTTCTTCTTCAGATTTGTCAGTCTTAAGTAGTTATGTGCTCTTTTGTGCATCTGTGTCTCAAGCTCTGGAAAAGTAAAGCTTTGGCATTTCTTGTGCTCAGAACTCTTTTTTTGGTAGGTTTTTATATTTACAAACCGAGTAACTTCTATGTCTACAACTAGAAAAAGAAATAGAAGTTCATAGCATAATGTTATTGCTCAAATAGATCATAGTAAGACAATGCTTTTATAAAAACTGACTTAAGAGCTTTAAATCTTTCTGTATGTTGTGAAAATTATCAAATTGTCCCTTCTGGTGCTGCACTGGAGCAGTGTTTTGGCTTCGCAAGGTAGACTCTCCACTGTGTTATACGTAACTGGGCAGAGATTGTCAGAACTCTGACACTGACTATAACTGTGCTGCCTTCTCAAAACCAAGGCTGTTGGGGCTTTGAATTCTCTGTCTTATTCCTGAATATGATAATTACCTGTCTGATTTCACACCAATATAGTTTATAAAGTTTGCATTCAGATCTCTGTATGTTGATCCCGGCTACTGATACAGCATTCTCCTGAAAGGAGATACCAACATTTGTATAAAACCTGAACTAAAAAATTAATGGATGAATATTGTAATCAAGGGTTTTGAACACTGTAGTGCTTTCAGCATCAACAGGCAGGGGAGACCCAGAAAGGCCTGTATAACAATTGTTAAAGTCTTTATTTTCCTCTTGTATAGCAATTGTTGGAGTCTCTGTTTTCCAGCTACAAAAGTTGGGTTTGTTGTTTTAATGTTGTTTTAAAATTGTATTTCAGATGCAATGTAATATATGCATTTTAGGAGCTTGCTTTTTTAACAAACATGGTGCTATCTTGAGTCAGAAAATTAGATGTAGAAAAAAGCTGCATGATTGTAGTGCAAAACCATGTAACCAAGAGACTCAATTATGCCTCAAAAGCTTTGCCAAATGTCTATTATTAAAAAATAAGTAAACAGATATGATTGAGATTTAAGCGAATGAGCAGAAACCATCTTCTAACTTCTCTCCTACCTTTTAAGACTCTGATCCCCATGTCTCAAAACATTTGATGGTTGGTTTATTTTAATCCTGCAACACTACCACTGAAGATGGCAGCTTTCATCCTTTAATTTAAACAAAGACTCATGTGTGCTGCAAGTGAGAGTCTCTGGAATTCCTATTTGTTGATATTCAACCTGATATGTCATTCAAGAAAGATCAATTTGGAAAAGGACACCTGCAAAAAACACTACAAAGATAAATAGGTAATTGGAGAGTCTGACTTAGGATATTAAAAATATTTGGCCTGTTTAGTCTGGAAAGAGGAGAGGGGTGTTTATTCTTCTATATCAGTCCCTCAAGTCAATAAACACCAGGGAAAGCAAAGAGCTATTAAAATTTAAGGATGATTTTGGCAAAAGAATAAATGAGTATAAATAGACTATGAGTAAATTTAAGGTAAATATTAGAGAAAGGTTTCTAACCATTAAGGAACTGATATTCTGAAAAAAGCCTTTGAACAAGAATAACTATGGAAAAAAATGTAATTAATTATAAGAAGGAACTACTGCTATTTGTAATCAGCAGTTCCACTGTTGCCTGCAGTTTCCAGGGACTGTAATGATGACTCAGAATTTCTTGTCTAGCTCTGCACCCACCTTCTCCTCGGTGTGATACAGAAAATGTGCAATTCATACGTACTGCGAGCCCCACTCACATGCAGGTCTCTAACCTGCACTTAAACCATTAGGAAAGATTTGTAGATGCAGGGAAACTTGAGGCTATCATGCATTTTTATGTAGTAGGACTCACTGTTTCTCAGTCTTTGTACAGAAATACATATACTTTTACAGTAACACACACCTATACCTTACTCATTAAGTCTATAGCTGATAAACTAGTATTCACACCACAAACACTTTCAAGGTTCATGCTTTTCATCTTACAAGGGGAAATTACTTTAAAAAATTCTTGTTCTGTTGGATATAACATACAGTTTAGCCCATAGACTAGCGTTAACTTTGCCACCAAAAACCTGAGGATATCTGTAGCAAGACCCTTTTTCTCATAAAGAAATCTATAGGAGAAATCAGACAGTCGCCTAAAGGCTTCCAGCTCTGCAAAGACAGAGGTTGAAATGACATGTAACATTCTTCCCATAGGGAAGCTTCTCGGACACACTTCTGCAAAGAAAGAACAAAGCAATGTGTGAATTCAGGTTTGCAGAGAAAACTGCACAGCCAAAGCCAAGGGCCCTTGAAGCCTAACACTTTCCTCTCCTTCAGAAATGTCTTATAGCTCAAATATTGCAGTAGTGATACACTGAAATGTTTTCTATAAAAGACATTAAAGGCAAGATTGAAACTAATGTCTGAGCGGCTATTGAATATTCATGAAGATGGGATTATCAAGAAGTACCAAATGACTAAATAAAGCTCTCCCAGAACTGAACGCTGAAGAAAGGAGGTACAGCTGAATGTAAGAAATGATAAGAAAATATTTCTGTCAGTGCTAGGAAAAAAGTTTATAAACAGGATGATGTTACAGCATATGACACTATCTATAGAAATACAAACATTGAAGGGAAAGCCCCACAGCTTTCAAAGCCTGGGAGATTGCATACGGAACAGATATTTCTGCCATGAATAATTTAACAAATGCTAACCAACATTAGCTTTACTGACCTTATAACATCTGTTGTGATCATTTGTATTAATGTAATATATACCACAACAGAGAGTGATTTATTAATTAAACTTCACGAAAACAGTGACTGCTGAGTAGGAATGAACCAAAGAAAAAAGCAGGATGTTTTGAATTAGTGATAGACATAAAACAAGTGTTAAACTGGAAACCAAAAGGGTAAAGAGGTGACGGAAACCTAAAAACTCTATAGCAGTAAAGCTTTAACAAAGTGACCTGGGAATCACCTGGGAAAACGAATAAGAAAAAGCCAGGATCAGATTTTTTTTGGATGTCATATGTCACAAAATCAAGGAAAAAAATTGTAAAAGTTGGCACAGAGGCACAAGAAGACACTTAGGAGAGCGACGATTGGCTTTTTTCATAAAATAACACTCAAGATTACAAACCAAGCAAGTAGCATAATTAAATGATTGGAGAAAACAGAACAGAACATGAATTACGGAAAATCATATGGGATGTCAAATCCTTTGTAACAATGCATGTAAAATATGAAGTTTTAGAAATCTGTTCTTATTTCTCCTTATTTAGGTGGAAGTTCTTCAACTGACTCTGGAGAAGGATCACTGTCCTGCGTCAAGAGCACTGAAACACAATTTCAGGCACCTGCATGTAGGTTTCTTCTTTGTCAGTAGCCCGATACAAGCCCTTCTCAGAGTGTTAGGCAGAAGCTGGCAGATGAAGAGCTGCGACTGCCCAAGTAACTCTTGAGAGAATAACTTATTGTGTCCAGTGCCAGTCACACACTTTGAGTCATTTGAAATAGATATTCCCTCCAGGCTTGTCATCTCTTTGCGTTACCGTCTTCAACAGAGCACAGCAAGAGCAATTCAATTACATTCGGAGCCTCAAGTAAAATTAAATGTATGCAATACCAGTGCAATACGACGCAGACAAAGTTAAACCTCCACGTAGCATATACGGGACTTACTCAGCGCACAGAAGCAGTGTGTGATCTGAGTCTTGCTGCATGCCTTTCTGTTGCTTCCTACTCATAACAATGCCGAATTTCCTTTTCAGCTTACTAGGAGACGGAGCCCTTTGCTTTCAGGTGAGCCCTGCTTCTGAGTTTGTTACACTTTTCAGTGTGATTTGAAGCTTAATGCGCTGTCTCTGGAGGTAGGCTGCTGCTAGTGCATAGGAATATCAGTGTCGTGTAATGAAACCAGTGAGAAAACAAGCACAGAGCTTGGCAAAGATCACATGATGCTTTAACTAGAATTGTGCGTTTATATCTTCCAAATGAACAATGTAACAATTAAATTGGGACCACTGTCAGGTCTTCTTTTAATTCAAGTGGGAAAGGCATTGACTAATGCAAAAATTGTGCACCTACTGTTTCCCCTAGATCCGCAATAAAAACGTCCGAACTGGCATTCAGTGTTTAAATCTCTCTGCAATGTCCTTTGGCTATTTCTCTACACTTTTTTTAATGTTTCAAGTAAACTTCTGGGACACGTGTACTATTAAGAGCTAGATTGGTCCTTAAGTATCAGCCCAGGCAAGGGGAAGGGTCACTTCACTGTGCTTGCTCCTGGGGCTGATTTGATGGTGAGTTAGTTCCTCTGACTGCTCAGTGCTGCTTTTCAAGACAACCTATTCTTTGATGATTTGTTTTCATCTTCATTTTAAAAATATTTAATAAAAAAATTCAAAATGCATAGTATTAATAAAGCTCTGAATATTGAGACAGTTGCTTAATTGCTATATTTGTCTTTAAGAAAGGATATGACATGTTAGAATGAAAATTTGCTTTCAATGATCCTATATCCAGTATTATAGAACAAAGGTTAAAAGTTTCATACAAAAATTAAATCCTTGAGAGAAATTAAAATAAATGCTTTTTATAATAGAGATGTCTGGAAAACTAGAGAAGTCTAAAAAGAAAAGATGCAGAAATCAGACAACCAAAAGGCAAGAGTAAAATAAGCAAATATGACTGGAAATTGGATAAACAATAAGAACTACTTTGCTGTTTTAAAGAGTTCCCTGAGATTAACTAATATTTGATCTGGTTAGGAACTGAGAAAAACCGTATTAACTAAGTTATTTTCAGGCAAATAATATTTATGTTCACTTTAGGATCCATTTCTACAGCAAGAATATGTAAAGAGGACTTGAAGTAAAACACACAAGCAGTCCTGCAGTGTTTTCTGACTAGTGCAACATGTCTACTCTGCAAGAAAGGAAGACAGAGGAAAAGTTAGAAAATAAATGTAGCAGGGAAAGGAAAACAGAATGGACTAGAGATTTTTCTATATGTGTAATCTATCACCAGATACTTACTAAGTATATACATGCTGAGCCCCCTGAGTCTTAAATTTACCTGAAAAGATCTCAATTTGCTCATGATGAAAGGCCTGATAAAACTTAGGTCTTAAACTGAAGGCTTAAATATTTGCTAAACTTCATATGGCTTTATCTTTTTACAAGAACTTCATTCAAAGTCTCTACAAATGATGTGACAAACATTTCGTAGTTCAACCTCATTAATACAGTAAATTGATACTCTGGGAGCAGGGTAAGAGAGTAGTAGAAATGTCGAAATGGTAGAAGGGACTGCAGGCTTCAAGGAGAGCAATTATTATTTTGCTTTCCTGTTTTAAATCATGTGTCAGCTTAGGTATTAAACACTATTGGAAATTTTGCCATTGCTCAGATTAGCTATGCCTCCAGATATCATATATTAGAAGTTATGAATGCAGTAACCTACAAGCAAGAGTTCAGCCAGACAAAACCTAGAATCTTTTCATACTACGTGTGTCCAAAACACTTTTCTCAGTTGCAGGCTCCGATGTCTCTTGAGAGGTACTAATGACTCCATGGCATTTTGCTGAGAGATATGAACAAAAAAGGACACTGAGGAAAGGATCACCTGAGAGCCTCTGCAGAATGAAGAGACCGGAGGAAGTCTATCTCCTAGGGGTGAATAACAGGTAACATCCTTTCTCTTATACCATGCATAATATATTTTTCTTTTTTTTCTAAAGCTCTTCAACCACAGTCTCCAACCTAGGAATACTTAGTAAGACTTACATTTTTTCTCTGTTTACTTACCCCACCACCAGGAGACATCACCACCTTCGCTTAGCTTTCATGTACAGGAAGGAAAAAAAAGCCACATTATTCCTGGTGTAAATCTCTCTGTAATAGATCCTATATCCTTCATGCTCCTTGTGAACCAAGGGCCAAAAGCTCAGCTCCGATGCTGCACAGATCCATAACCTTGACTCAAACTGCTGAGGAAGAGCTATGAGGAAGTTCATAGAGGGATAAGAAATCAGAGAAATTAGACTGTTGAGATGAAATCATTAGCAGATCAAGGAGTTAAAGGAAAGATTCCGCCATGGGAAGGTATAAATATCTATGGGACAAAACCTGTGAGCCTGGCTGGGGTTGTGTTATTGGGTCATCACATCAAATTATCAATACCACCTGTGCTGATGGGCTGGTGGAAAATTACCTCTCAGCCACACAGAGGAGCTAACTCACAGAAGCTGCAGAGGCCAGCCCTTTCCCATTTGGCTGCGGTTTCCTGGCCAGCAAAGGCTCTTCAGGTGCTGTGTAAGAGGAGGTCAGTATACTAAGGCTTAACCTAACAGATTGCTAAATCCTAGCCGTCTTTTGTATGTTAGCCAGTAAATAATTGCTTGGTACTTTTAAGTTCTGTACATTTTGCTTTCAGAGTCTCTTTGCACCGAGCTAAAGAAGCCTGAACAAACTGATCCAGAAAGAGAACAACTATCACTGGAAAGCTTCCTTGTGACCTGTCCCTTCTGTTGCACTTGTGAAAAAAAACCCCAAAAACCACAACCAAACCAGCCATAGTTTAGCTATATCTGTAGTCCTGAAATACTAAAGTATATTTGGAACTGGGTAGAAGATGGCAGATGTTTAATACCTCCTATGACTTGCACCAGCGAGCCCATTTGGAGAGGAAGTGAAGAAGATTATTACACCCAGCTGTAATTTCAAGGAGAACTTAGTATATAAGCATAAAGTAAGTACCCTCATCAGAATTTGCTCAAGAGGATAAAGTAGTTAATAACACTTCTATTCTTTCGAAGGGTGCCAATTTTTTTCCCATTTACTTTCACTGCTTTATGTAAGAGAGTTCCTGTTTTGAGATTGAAGGTTGATTATAAGATGCTCAGAAGTACTGAGACAAAGAAGAATGCAACCACATTACTGGTTCAACAAACAAACAAAATGCTTTATCTGTTATCATCATCTTACTTTCTTAGCACCACAAAAGAAATAAAAAAAACCCCTCAAAAACCACAGGCAAAAAGGCTTTAAAATTTTAGCACCACCCACCCCAAATTTCTTGGTGTTTGAAAGAATGCTTAAGTTCACATTTCCATCTATGCTATATTAAACTGTTCAAAAGGAAAGTAGCTTAAATGTTTGGCTAGGCTAGTTATTAGAAATATTTCCCAGCTCATGATAAAACTCCATTGTGGTTAATGAAACGTAAATATTTACCTGTACCATCACTTATGTAGTAAAATTCTACCTATTGAAATTCCCCTGCATCAGGTGGTGAGTACTGTTTCTTACGGGCTACAGAACATCTAAGGTCTAGCTGAGACAGAAAAATCTCGCATACATAAATTTACTGAGTTTATTTCAGCACCGTAACAAATAAAAGCAGAAAGGCAGATAAAAAGAAGGAAATGTAATATATTATTTACAAAGTTTTTATGCAGAAGAGAGAGACCCATATATTCTCCTTTTTTCAAACCTGTATTGCTCGTTTCTATAAAAAAAAAAATCCCTTCTTGAGAGTTACTGTAGATCTAATAGCTGATTGTTCTTTTCTTATGAAAATTATGATTGTCATTTTTTTCATTTGAGAAACTTACTGTCTTCTCCTCTTGTTCCTTTAAACATTTTAATTTATGCAATCTTTAAATATATCCCCTTTGAAAACTCCACTATTATACTGTATATGCTAAAGAAACAACAATGCTTCATGAAAAGCAATTTACATGTTCAAAGTGCTATGTAAACATTCAATACTGAAATTATAGATATTAGAGCTAGAAGGAGCACTCTGGATTTTTTTTTGTTTCCATAGCTCTATTCTTCAATTAAGTGTTATTTTAACCTATTTAGAAAACTTGTCTCTGTCTGACAATCAGTGTCCGCAGCCTCTCAAAATGAAGCAACCTAATACAAAATAATAATCTATTTAACACCCAACCTTGTTATGTGGATATCATATTTTCCTCCAACCACCTTGTTCCTGTAAGAGGCAGTTGCCAAGGATATTATGGAATAGATTTGCAGCTGGGAGGCAGGAGGTGTTTATTTAGATGTTTTATTTTTCTCCACAAGTCGGCCTTCAGTGGCATTTGACTTTGGAACAGTGAAAAGCTAGTTTTTTAAAGAGATGAAATATTACAATTTGTACTGTATATCTATTGAGGGCTTTTTATACATTTTTGTCAGTGTAATGATACATCTTTCACTTGATGTACGAATTCCTTTGTTAAGCTAAAGACATTTTGTGGTGGTAAAAAGTAATTGAGAAAAAGGCAATCCAGTAGAACAGAGGCCATTTTGTATATGCAGGTTGGGCTACAACACATTAGGAGGTAATTTGCAGGTCCTTCAGTATTCGCTGTGGAAGTTGCTTGGCAGTGTTGTGGCAGAATTTCTTTCAGGAGAAGAGACTAACCTGGGGTCTGTACATCGTCACACCTTCCCGTGCTTCGGGAGTTATCAGCAGAATTATCACCAAGAGAGGACTGTCACGTGGGCACCTTCGTACTGAGAAGTTACGTGCAGAAGCGTTAGTCTGAGATAAACGAAACCGATGCGTAGGGTTCTTCTAGCTTCGGATTAGAAACTCGAAATCCTTCCTAGCTCCGGATTAGAAAGAAAAACGTCAGGATAATGTTGGTTTCAGGACTAGTGTTTGAACCTTCCCTCTGTCTGAATTTTGAAAGAGTCTTCTGGCGGTTATTAACAGGCATGGTTGTGAGATGATAGCTGTTTCTGGTCACTAGCAGCAGTCTCTGGTTACTGCAGGACAGCAGTACCTGTTCTGGAAATGCAGAAATGCCATTATCACTTTAGTGTCTCATTCAGGGCCACCACTGGAAGCTTCCATCCAGAGTATTGCAGTAGTATGAGGTTTCAATAGCAGTGATCTTAAGTTTGGATCCTTTCAAAGAAAATTGATGAATTTCTCAGAAGGTACTTACTGAAAAACAACCGTAAAGTCAATAGAAAAATTGGCATATTTCTCTGGCAAAACTGAAATGTTTGAAAGCTGCTACACCCAGATGCCCTTGCACCATCAAGCAGCTTCTTAAATCAAACTGAAATAAATGAATGAAAACTTTCTTCTAAATCCCCCTCTACAAAGAACATATAGAGGCCACTAAGAATTTTACAGTCCTGTAATTACTCTGACTCATTTTAGAAGTCTCTTTTTCTTACATGAAAATTGCCATGTGCTGATGCAGCTGAGGATCACATTAATTAAAGCCTCTTTGGAGTTCTCTTTGTTATTTTCTTTTCACTCCATGAGTGCCATCCAACCACTTCTGAGGACTTGTCAATGATTTGTCACTTTGGGTGACAAATCAGGAAAATTCTTTCAGTGATATCCACCCTTTCCCCAACAGATCTAATATATAGTTGACTTTGACTTCTCCGTGCACTGAATTTCTTGTATACAATTTACAGACAGCCTACTACCGTTCAGGTATAATTTAGACACACATAGAGTAAAGTGGAATCACTCACAAGTATATGAATTAAGCATGTGCACAGGGGCCTTTGATTGCCTCTGAAGTCTGTTCAAATAGTCTTCAGTTTGGATACAAGGATGGCACAGGCTCAACCTGGCTGCTATCTTTAGACTGACTTCACAGAGCTACCTGCTCCCGCTCCAGTCTGCGCAGCCAGGAGAGGAGTAACATCTTCCCTCTTAAGGAAGCAGAACCTGCTGCAATCACATTGCATTTCTTTCTATTGTCTCATATAAGCGTCAAAATGGTGATTTTTATTTTTTTTTATGAGCCTGTATAACTCTAGACTATTGTTATAAGATTTAAATGTTGAAATATATCTTCTAGCCTGCATAGGCTAGAACTGCAGTTTCTAGCACTAGCACAAACCAATTTGTCTGACAAATGTTCTAAGGTGAAGTGGCATTATTTTTAGAAATCAGGTCAGTGGATAATTATGGAGGAGAAAAAGCCAGTCTCATCCGCGTTAGCTTACTTCAGATGTTTTCCTACAGCTGGCTGCAAAATCTTTGAAACGTTAATAGGAATTCAACGCTTCAATAAATAAATAAAATGAAAAAATGAAATATCAAAGGGAAGGAAGAGTGAGCTTTTTTGCTTCAAGGGATTTTATATTTTGGTATTTTCCATTGTGATATGTAATTCTCTATCTTTTCTACCAGCATCCCAATTACATTTCTTACACACCTGTATATTTTAATTCTACTAGGAAACCGAGGTAATGAACAGCACTTAAGTGGAGCCTTACAGACCTGAATAGATGGGGCGGGGGGGGGCGAAAGAAAGAAATAAAAGGATTTTCTTTAACTGAGGAAATCCACACATCTTCACTGATGTGACAGAATCTGACAACCTGTCTTGAAAACATTAATATACAGCCCAGCCTTGAGGAACAAGAAAAAATGGTTTCTTGAGACAAGATTGTTAGTTGAAGGGTTGTTGCCCCAGTTAAGGTCCAAAAGCAATCTATGTCTCTATTTCCTGATTGATCAGCTATAACAATCATGTGTAGATGAGGAGTTGATATGTGTTTCAATAGTCCTTGAATATATTGTCAGCAGAACTGTCATTGTGTCTGACGCAAAAATAAGCTATATTTTGTATTATTTTTTAATATATTTTTAAACAAACACACACCATACGTATGTATGTATTTCCAGATGAATTGCTACAGGTGGCACAAATCCCACAAGCTGCCATGGGTTGGACCTTGCACCAGTTTAAGGGGATACTGCTGCATGGAGTTCCCCTCACAGTCAGGCTCTGTACTTGGATAATGCAGATCAGGTCCTGAAGGAGAAGTCCTTGGAGGTATCCCCACTGATAGATCTCTGTGTGTCACTGAATAACACAATGCCACTGAATAACACAGCTGATTTTTTTTATTCTAAACACTTCATAAAATGTTAATCTCTCTTAATCTTTACATATCCTTTAGAATAAAGACATTAGGTCAGGTTCTTGTGAATTTAAAACAATTTTACATTACTCTGGCAGAATAAAAACACATTAAAGAGGAGGTAGATGAAATCCAGATTGCCTTTATACTTCCAGAACAAGGTGAAGTACCTGTGGTCTTAATGAGATTCCGAGCCTTCAAATTTTATTCATTTTTTTAGTGTGAAAATTAGAAATGTCCTGTGTGTGCCCCGAAAAGCCTTCTAGGAAGTGGATTGAGTTCACTGGCGTATTAACAAGGGTAAATGAACAGCCATGTTCCCATCATCTGCTTCATCCTTCTTCCCTTTGGCTAGCTGCCCAAGGTTATTCACCTTACTAACCTGATTCCGCTTAAAAGCATGTTGAACCAAATGGAAATTTAAGGAGAAGGCTCAAAGTGAAGGCAATAATTAACCATTACCCTTTAGCTTAGGAACAAGTATGTTCTCTTATCACTGTGTGAGTGACTTCTTGCTGGTTAAGCTATGTCAGAACAGGAAACCATGTAGAAATAGGAAACTAAGGTCAGCAGGAGTAGAGAATATTGTATTAAAAAGTCAAAGTTTGAAATTTGCATTTAAGATCTCCCTTCAGCCTTGGAAGACACTGGAAACAGAGTCACATTGAAGAGAAACATTTGGAAATGTAATATTCTTACTTCATAACATTTGTGTAAACGAACTTTTTTCATAAATATTGTGTCATTGTATCTTCACAGTAGCCTTTTCAGAAAAAGTATCATAATATTATTAGCGCAGTAGTTTTAAACTTTGTTTGCAATCCCTCGTTTTGATCCTACTTAGGGAATTTTAACAACTTGTTTTTTTCCCCTATGTTGTGTCTACATTACTGTTCTAGGGTGGAAAATGCGCTTTTAAAGTAAATCTCAGAGTTGTCACCAGATCCCAGGCTTTGATGTGCATTGCAGAGTAGTCTGAGCTGGGTCACTTTTGATGAAACCAAAAAGATATGGACCAGCTGCTAGTGGGCTTTTTGTCTGAGGGACGAGTGTAATGCTGGTCCAAAGTCAATTCCCAGCCCCTGCCCTCTCTCTGGGTGCATGTCGGGCCCTCAGCTCCAAGCCTTTCACTCTGCAGATCTTTCCTGTTGTGCCAGACTACTTGCTAAAGCAGGCATCACCTTAGTTATCTCTTGTGAACACCAGGGTTTATGACTACAAGTTCAAAGACACTATTACAGAGAACCAAGCCTGAGGAATATATTTGTTACTTCAGTCTTCCTCCCGAGGAAATATTGGTCGATGGCTTCCCTTACTGCTACATCAAACACTGACCTGAAAGTTGTTTGGATATCAAATTGCCTTCTGGAACAGACGGATTTTTTTTTTATCCAGGAGATTAAAAAAGTCAAAATCAGATTTTCTGGTAGTGAGGAAGAGATGTATTCTTTCAGAACTGATTAAACTTCCAAAGTCATATCATGTGTGAGGCAGTATAAATCCTGCCAGAGATTCATTGGGGAAACTCTTCTCTGGTTATTTCCAAACTCTGAACAAAAGTTTGGAGAAGCTACTGATACTGCAGTAATCACAGAGGAAATGGTCTGTTCAAGACAGGCCAAAGAAAATGCATGATTGTCAGTATGCAAATTTGTTGTTTGTCAGCCCACAGATACCTTTGCAGTAGGTCCATAATCTCTTTTTTGCTTCTGTTGCCTTATATGCAAAGCTGGGATAATCAGCCATCTGCTAGATAGGAACCCCAGCCTAGTTTTAAAATGTGCTCCAAGATCCTTGGGTAGAGGGTGATATGGAAGGTATGACTATGTATAAAAATACTTAAAATTAGAAAATTCATTGCCTCCTTTAAATTATGCTCTCTTGTTGATATTCTTACAGAGAGAGATGGAATTAAGTCAACGATACCCATTCTTTCTAAAGATAGTCAGGATCTTATGGGAAAAGAAAGATAAGAGGTATGGTTACCAGTCCCACTCACCTGCTTTCCCCATTTCCTCTACTGTACAGATTACTTCAAAGCACACAGAATATATTTGGTGTCCCTGTTGAGTGAAAGGGTTATTTGTGTATGAATGGAGAAAGCAGGTGGTTTATTTCATTTGTGAAAACCCCTTTTCACTCCCAGCTGGAAATGCTGAAAAGCAGGGAAAAAAGTGTCGGTTTTGCTTTTGGTACAAAAAAAATCTCATTGCTCTTGGCAGTGACCTCAGCTTCCAAGAGGAGGTGTTAGCCTTGCATCATTTCACAGCACTGGCTGATCAAGAGTGGCATTAACCTAACTTTAGTAGAAGCTCGTTTTAGCTCTCTCAGCCAGAAAAGAGTCAAAGTGACATGACACATATGAATGGTACAACAATGGAGAGATTACATTAAAGAAAAAAAAAAAAGAAAAAAAAAGAAAATTGCTAGACCTTCGTGAGGGCTCAGGTCAGAATATATATAGGTGGAATATTAACTGCAGCACTAGAAATTGTTTGCCAGCTCCAGTTCTTATTGAAACCGATGCAGCTTGAGACCTTAACATTGCAGTATAAAAACACCACCACAGATCCACAAGTAATTAAAAATCATAGCTTATTTCAACACAATACTATAATAAGCAACATCATATCTTGGCTACGATTTGTTTTAACAGAACATTTCAAGCTCTTCTGTCTAGGCAAAAGAAAAAGGAGGTACTTTGATGTGGTAGTAGTTGTTTTTGTAAAATGTGAAGTAAATTTTTTTCTTCATGAATGGTGTATTATTGAAAAGTACTTTGATTTTATGGTTTTTTTCAGGCACATTCAATTTTACATTCTTTCTGATCTTTTGAGTTCAATAGTTGTATGTGTAATTAAATATCCTGAACAAATACTCCAACATTTATATAGTTGCTAGGTTATAATTAATTAATGTTACAAAACAGTACTCAGACAATTTAAAATACTGTAGTTTGAAATATATACTTATTTTACATTCAAATATATATTTGAATGTGAAATTTGAAATGAAATATTGGAAAAAAACACCATGGCTGATTCTTTTTTTTTCAAAATTTTATGACTTGAGGAAAAAAATATACAAGTGCCACTCTTGCCGTTCTGAATTCCCTTTGATGAACAGTGATGCAACAGTCAATGTCACTACAAAAAACACAAAGCAGTGAACAAAAAGAGGTCTATCCTGTACGAATTTCAATGGTGAAATTATATCTATGCATAGACATGCACTACTACTGCAAATATGTATGCAATATGCATAATGACACATTTGCTAGTGTCGTTAAAAGTATTACACTGGTATACCAGACATTAGGAGGTTTAGCGCTCTTCAACTTATTCATATTGTTCAGTCAAACTTTGTAGGTATCAAGGATCACAGAATCAACAGAGCAAGACGTGCTGAGAAACTTTCCGAGGAGAAAGCTGGGTAGTTGCATGGTAAGGTGACCAAAAATGATTCAAGCCCTCAGTGAATATCTGATTCCACAAGGTCTTGCAATTTATTACACGGACCCTTGCATTTCTCTAAAGAAAAATATAGGCATACGTCTGTATTTTAGCTGGTTTATACTCTTTACCTTTCCATTTTGCTTTATGTTTTAGCACAGCCAGTATTTAACTTTGCATTTGAAATTTTTCTTTTTACTGAATTCCTTCTTTAATGCATCGTGTTGAAATAGCTGGATTACTACAGTACACAGAGTACACTAGAGATAGAGAGCCTCTTGCTTGATATTTAATGAGATAACATTTCTGTTTCATTAAAGATTGTTTCATTCATTAAAGATTGGGGGTAGCACAGATAACGTACTGACTCTGTTAACACTCCTAACTCTTGAATAGCAGCTGTTTCAGCTCTTGTTAATTCCTCTTTTAATCCCCTTTCTTCCTTATGCAACTTTGAAAAAACTTTGCATGTAGTCTTACCATTTGTATTAGTATTGTCTTTACATGAGATTTCTTTCTTGTGTAAGAACTCTCTCTCCTTTATTTCTACAAACAATTACAGGGTCATTACTGCCATTGCCCTCTCCTCTGCTTTCATTGCTTTCCCTGAGACCAGCCATTTGCTGAATTTCATTAGCATTAATAAATACAGGACAAAGCTTAAGAGTTTCCGTTACCCCAAGTAGGACTAGCACGTTACACTCTGTAGGAGGTCAGAGAGGGTGAGTTTCTTTAGCAGAATTTGCCATTAATAAAATGAATATGATAAATCACTAGAAAAAGCTGCGGCTGAAAGCCCATTCTGTGTACGTTGCATAGGCAACAATCACTAGGTAAATGAAGTGTGTAGGTGTAGTACTTTGGTTTTTCTGAATAAAGAGCTGATTTCAGAAGTGCCAAATGTGAGCAGTTCCTGTTGGATTTCAGTGGGAGCTGTCAACAGCAGGAGTGAAAAATTAAGCCAGATCTGGTAGGGTCTTAGTGTTAAGACCGACCTGTGAATGGGCAAGTAGCACTGGACAAATATCAGTGGGTAGTAAGTTCCCTGGAAGTGTTTTTTTAGTTGTTCTGCAATTATTCTTGGAATTGAGCTGAATTTAGTTCTGGCTGAAAGAAACCTCTTGAAATACGAAAACTCACAACAGCTGACTCAAAGGCTAGAGAAAGTACTTTGTTAGAACACTTGGATTTATTTTTTTTAAAGAATTCCTTCATCTACTTCAGGTTTGAACAATATTTCAAAAAAGAAATGCCTTAACCATGAGATTACAAAAGGTTTTCAGTATCTCTTACTCTCACAGAGGAAGTCATATGAATAAAATCTTCACTGATGCTAGAAACACAAGTCCCACTAGGTCAATATATTCTACCAGGTCAAAGAAACAATCTCAACGACCTTTTGAGTAACGAGTACAAAATAGTACGCTTTCTCCAACACCACCTTCAAAGAACTATCACTATATAACACACTTCAGAGGTACGACACGTGTTCAAATATCCTTATGCAGTGGAAGGAATGGCCAACTTTGAAATTTTAGTTGTTTCATTACTGAACTTCCAGACACAAAGAGCATGGTTAGCAGATTTTGAGCCATTTAGTGATCTCAGCAAATACCACCTCTGCATTTTGCATATCTGAAACAGACTCTGCCATTATAAATAAAGAGCTGATTGCAAAATTCAGGTTTTGAGGCAGATTGTAAAAGCCCAGCAACAATGAAAAATCACATGAAATATTTTAGTCTGGGCCCATGTCTGACTCTGAGCTAAAATTACAGTGAGGTCCAGTGGTTACTAAGACACATAAACTAGAATGAAGGCTGGCATGAAACTCATGGACGTCCAGTGTTTTGTGTGCAACCCTGTGTAAAGTCAGCTCTTGAAAAGCCAAGGGAAAGCTCTTATTTGTACAACTTTGGACAGTGGTCTATGGTTTGTTAGGAGGAATGACAGTGGCTTTGTAAGGGACCAATTTCCATATATTTACTTTGCTGTCACTGAGTTCAAAAGGGTTTGTCCTGGCAGGGAAAGCTGGCAGAGCAGAAGCAAACTAAAAACACGATTTGGCAGTTTGACTACTGCTTGTTTTTGCTTGTGAATAAAATTCTCGTAATAGACACGTGATAATGACTATACAGTCTATAGTATCTTGTGAGAAGAAATTGAGACAATCTAGGGATAACTCAACTGTGTTCATAAAGGTGTATGGCACATCAGACTTTTGTTTCTCTTTTCACAATACTGGCCTTGCTATAAATGCTCTCAAACAAAACCTATTGCCATTCTATAAAAAACAGGGGGCTAAAAAGCTTTTCCAGCTTTCTGATGGGGCTTGATGAATATGGATAATTATTTCTGCCAGCATGTCCTGTGTATTGACAGAAAACGAAAAGTAATCCTCTGTTTAATTCACACCTCTCTTTCCACACTGAAGCTTTTTGTAAGCTAGTGATATGTTTCGATGTGCATTGGGAATAAGGGTTGAGTAGTGCTGGGCAAAATCCTACAGCTTTTTCTTATTCTACATGACTTCATGGAGAACAACAGTTGCTTCCCATTTTGCTGTCTTAGCAATATGGATACTTGAATATAGAATCATAGAATCACAGAATC
>NW_009193077.1:0-1465 GCF_000690835.1 Fulmarus glacialis
CCAGTGGCTGGGGTGTCTGTATGGGCTGCTTGCTCACGTGTTGAAGAACACTGCTGCTAGGAGCATCGCCTGGTAGAGTTTCAAGCAAAATGAAAACCTCCCAAAAAAAGCAGGAGGAGGTAAAAAATGAGAATGACAGGTCTAGACAGAGGCATGCTACGCTGGAGAGGTTAGATCTCCGTGACCTGCCTCTAATTCCCTTCACTGGCGCGCTGCTAGAGATGACGTCCCCGAGAGTGGGCAGCAGAGCTGGTTGGATGAGCGTCCGCTGACCTACTTCAGCCGGAATGACCCATGTTAGCTTAACCTGGTTACGGAGTAGCCCTGCTAACCTCGCTTGCTTATGGCTACAGTGGGTTAGCAGGTTTGAGGGGGCAGTAATCTCCAGCGATGAGCAGCTGAAGGTGGTGATGTGTTTCTTTGGTATAGCTGGATCAGGAAGAGTAAGTGTGCTCCCAGCCTAGGCAATTGAACAGGCTGCTAATACTAAATCTGTTTTCAGTGACTCAGTTTTTGCAGAAGTGAGTCTGACCCAACTGTAGAGCATATGCGCATGCAGAAGTGTCTGGTCATCTTGCAGTTGTCTCATGAAAACCAAAGTCTTGCTTTAACAGCAGACTCAAATCAATACATTGTTGTTCCCTCCCGCAAGAGTTTATATGAGGTTCTACGTAAGTATCCGATGCATCACAAAACACTGTTTGTGTGCTGCGTGTTACTTTCAACAGCCCTGTGTTGGCCACTTGGTAGCGTTTAAAGGTCTGATCCCAGAAGAGGAAGGTGTAGGAAAAGGTTGCATTGCTTTGCATCAAAGAAATATGAGGGTAAATAGTTTCAACTATTTAAAATGGAAGTTACTTATGCAAAATTCTGGGTTTAATAAGATTTGTTTTCTGACTGTCCTAGGCTTTTGGGCAGGCCCATACTAACCACAAGAAGGTAGCAGCAGATGGAGAGAGCAGAGAGGAGACCTTGATTCAGGAATCGGCTACCAAGGAAGAGTACTACATGAAGAAGGTTATGGAGTTGCAGACAGAACTGAAGCAGCTCAGAAATGTCCTTGCCAACACCCAGTCTGAAAATGAACGCCTTAATTCTGTTGCACAGGAACTGAAAGAGGTGAGTGAAGGTGCACAGTGCACACCACAGCTTGTATTGTGGTTATATTTTCTTGTGCCGTGTAGCCAAAATGAGTAATATTCTTGAGCTGATCCGTATCTGCTTAATACTGGCAGCTGCTAAGCTGGGTTGTCTCTCTGAGACTTCAGCAAGGTGTTACAGCCAGTCGAAGCTGTAATTCAACAGAACAGTAAATCCAGCTTTCTGGTTCCATCCGCTGAACCGGCCTGTTGTGGCCGCAATGGTTCTGACCCAGTCCAAATGGGCTCTGCCTTGTTCAAATACCTCCCAGTCCTGCAGTAACCACTGTATTGTGCCCTAACTCGTTTGACAAACACGTGACTGC
>NW_009193078.1:0-5082 GCF_000690835.1 Fulmarus glacialis
GTGGTGCTTAGCTGCCAGCTGGGGTTAAAACATGACACCTAGGTACAAGTGAGGTTACTAAAGATGAGGAAATACCTCATCAAGGCACTCTAGCTTTCTCAGAAATATTCTTCAAAGGACAGTGCTAATGGTTTAACTGTAGTTTTTCTTGGTAGTCATCCTACATGGTTGTCGTGGCTTAACCTGGCAGGCAGCCAAATACCATGCAGCCGCTTGCTCACTGCCCCCACCCCCCCCCAGTGGGACGGGGAGAGAATCGGGAGGGTAAGAGTGAGAAAAACTCGTGGATTGAGATAAAGACAGTTTAATAGAACAGAAAAGGTAAAATAATAATAATGATAGAATATACAAAATGAGTGATGCACAATGCAATTACTCACCACCCGCGCTGATCGATAACCAAGTAGCGATCGGTACTTCCTGAATCACGCCTACGATTCATATAGTGAGCATGACGTCACATGGTATGGAATACCCCGTTGGCCAGCTGGGCTGGCTGTCCTGGCTGTGTTCCCTCCTCCCAGTCTAGCTTGGTAGCAGAGGATAGTTGTCCTTGACAAGACAAGGTACTTAGCAACAACTGAAAACATCAGTGTGTTATCAACATTCTTCTCACACTGAATCCAAAACACAGCACTAGGAAGAAATTTAACTCTATCCCAGACAAAACCAGGACAATGGTGATGCATTAAGTATCTTAAATTATATACTTATATGTCTTAATTATATTAGACACAAGGCATATAGAACAGCAAGAATGCGTGTTTCCTGTGGTCTGAAATGATAACAAAACTCTGGCTTGTATTCTAAAATGTATATCTACTACACAGTCTACAGACTTTTGGCTGCCCCAGCTTGCCTCACACCAAGGGAGACAGGGATTTACAGGTCTAGATGCCAGGAACAGGAAAATAACAAATGGACACGCACATTCACATGCCTGCACACACATGCATGACACACGCAAACATGCATATATTACTCCTGAGAATCTTTACTGTGGTCATTTGGAGACAGATGATATGTTGTATCAAGACTTCTTTGCTTAACCATAAAGTTTGTAAGTCTTAAGATTTTCTGGGGAAACAGAGGGTTAGAGGAAGAAGACTGAGTCAAGACTGCCTAGTTGCAAAGCTGGGTATTCCACTGTAATAATGGAACCTGACTGATAGCTGGAGAGATAGCAATTTTATTTTGCTCTGCTGCTGATTCTAATCAGGAGTAACTCCAGAAACGCTTTTTTGCAAACATCCCTTCTCTGCCCTCTGCTTCCTGTTTTGAAACCTTCTTTCAGTTATCAACAGAGACTAATTTTTAATTGCCGTGGCTTTCCTATGATAACAAAATGTCTACTTTCAATGCTACAACTTTAGAAAATACTAATGTGATTCAAATGCTAAATCCCAAATTTTACTGTCATGAAATACCCAACAAAAAACATATAGATCAGACCACATACCTACTTACTTTGTTGCCTGGTTTGCTGTAAGACTTTTTAAGCACTGTCTTATTTGGAAAGAGTAGGTGGTAAGCCAGAAACTGTGTATATGCCACATAGGACTACGTTCTGGAAGTAATAGTATTGCCAACTCTGAAGACCGATGCACTTCAAAAAATTATGTTCTTTAAAACTAACAAAAAAGTTTCACTTGCTTCTGATGTCAACAACTAAACCTAACAACATACAGGCTATTGGTGAAATTAAGTCTTTGTCAGGTATGCTGACTAGTCTCCCTTGCCTATACAATCTATCATATGTATTCAGCTGCTGCCTATTGTCTTGTTTCTAAATTTTAAGGAACTTTGGATCTCCTTTTCAGCTTTACTTTTAACAGCACCTAGCACAATGGAATCCAAGTCCATAACCAGGGTTCGTGGGCACCTTGATAATTCAAATGGTAGTAATAATAATAAATTACACATTTTCAATGTTGGTGAAAAAATAGCTAACATAAGGAAAGCATATGTGTTCCAGGCCATAGCAAAATGTTTAATACATAGTCATTATAAATCCCAGAGGCGATCAATTTATAATGAGAAATGTTTGTATATGAACAGTGCTGCCATGCAACTGAAATGTAACACAATGATTCAGTACGTGCACAGAACTGCAGTGGACAAATGCATACAGATTCGTTCCATGCTATACAGACATTTTTACACAAACGTTCTTAATTGCTAACAGAAATAACATCGTCTACTGTAGCTTGATTTTCTTTAACTAAGTTCCTCGTGTCAGTAACACATGTGCAGCAGCAGATTTCATCCAAGTTCTCGCCTTGTCGATTTTTGATCTTTGAAATTTATTCTGATGATGCTCCTTGCCTAAGTGCTTTCTTTTGCAGAAAACAAAGTAATCAGATTTCATGAGAGCTGGGTTATTGCACACTTGTATGTAGCTCTTGGAGGAAGCTCCTAAAGGAAATAGAAGTCTGTAACGTGCTCCAAATTCCCTTCAGGGCCCCTGGTTCTTTGATTTAATCTTGAAACAGTCAAGACTTTTAGCCATTCTTTAGACACAAATAGGCTGTGGCATCAAATTCACTTAAAGGAAGTACATTGTGACTTTGTACTGATCTCTGGTATAGGTAAATATATTTTCTCCCACCTTTTACAAGCTTCCTCCCATATCATCAGTACTGAAAATTTAATTTAATGGAAGTGATAGCCGATACTTTTTAGAAATTGGAGGAATATCTAAATGAAATATTACACTCTCAATGAGGCGCTTTGTTCTGAACCTTCCTATATTTGAGATTTACTTTTAAATGGCTAAAATGTAAGAAACCTGTTGGTAACTTGGCCTACTTGGTAATTTTTGATTATTGATTAAATAGAATACATTTCCTAGATATCATGCAAACTTTATTTTGCTTTTAAAACAAACACCCCTTCTTGCAAATTTCCAAGAGACATATGCTGGCATTTTTTCATTATGCAGAAGGAAGTTACATTAAATTCAGGCCACATTTTTTTCTGAAAAAATTGCATCAATAGTTTTTTTTTTTTCTTTTAAGAATAGTTCTTCAGCATTTTTGTGTTATGCAAGTTTCATATGTCCTTAAAACCTGCTCCCTGGAGGTTACCAGGGGGATGGCATCTTTCAGTAGTTCCCAGGATTGCTTAGTTAAAGGGAAAGACTGCTTTTTCCTCCTACCCCCAGGCGGTATATATAGGAACCTTAAAAAGGACACATTTAGATGATAACACTCATGAGATATACTTGAGATGTATGGCTGTATGTTTGTATGTATGCATATATGTATGTTTTCCAGCAGACTGAGCTTACACACAAGACCAGATTTCACATACAAAGTGTTTTTTTTCCTCAGGCACCATCATCCTGATAAAGGTGTCAAATTAAAACATTGTGTCATGCTGCACACTCCTTATGCATTAAATCACGCTTGGCAACCTCACAGTGGAGAGAGCTAGGGAAGAGGTTCCCTTTACTGCAGCAAACTCACGTTAAAATGATTTATGATGTGCAGCTTACAATAGGGTTCTTCTCAACACACTTTGTACCTTTTTAGAGCCTGAAAGTAAGAAGACGAAAGAAGAGCTAGAGAGATAGAACAGATTCGTGTTCTCACATCTACGAGGTAGTTACAGGTTTTCCTTAAAAGAAGTGTCTATAACCAAGATGTCATTAAGTATCCATTGGTATTAGAATGGGGCAAAATATCTGTATTTATATTCTTATTCTCTCATTTGTCAGAACAGAAATTACTCCTATTGCTCTGGGGCAAATATTAATTAGATTTATCACTGACTCATCAGATCTCCTCTGATGTTTTGTTTATCTACATCAGTAAGTTTGTTTCTTTCTAAATCAGAAACCAAGAAATGTACAAAGTCCAGCAGGTGGGACAATCTTTGATTTTTATATTTATTTTAACTGGAAGTTTCATTAAAAGTAAGATAATGCAGAGTTCAAAAGGCAAAATCACCCATCATGTTACTAAAATACTGAGGAAGTGGTTTTATGAACTCACTGTTTCCTTCTGCAAAGGTGGGATGAAAAATTAAAAAAAAAAGAAGTGTTTTTAATGGATGGAAAAATTGGCATGCATTACTTGGTTTTTATTATGAACATATGTTGCAAGTACTAGTAAGACAAAAGAGTGCAATGCATCTTCTATTTCTTTATATAAATGGTACTTCTTTCCAAATAAGCACTTTTCCTGGTTACAAGAAATAGTCTTCAAGTGAACTATCAGAAAACACATGCACGTGATCATTACACGATGCCAGGAGTGGCTTAACCTGGATACATTTCCAATTTTTCAGAATACATACATCAACTTAATTTTACAAAAGCTGTGCTTTTAAATCATTCATAACAGTAACCCCTAAATGCAACGTACAGTTGTAAATACTGGTGCTTAATCAAATCATGTGGCTTATAAAAGATTAATATTTATGTGCCTCCAGAATTTCCACATCCATAACTACTTTGTCAAAAACAGGCATATTTGTTTCTTCTGAAGTCTTTGTGTATAATGTGCACATAACAAATAGAAGCACATTATTTTCCACTTTGTTTTACTTATATATGTATATAAATAAGACTATATGTCTCATATAGCTCATATATATATATAAGGAAGATTATCTATAATAATCTTATATCAGTTGCTGAGAACTTTACATACCTTGTAGTTTATAGGAATTCTTTTCTCATCCTTATGTATTAGGTGTGTAAGAGACAGATTTCTGAATTTGCTTAGGCAAAGTAACCCGAGCTCAGAAGTCAAAGACTCTATGTTTTTTTACTATTCGAAGTAATTCAGGATCATAGCACTGGTAGGTCACAGCTCAAATTGACCATAAGCCCAGGAACTCAAGAATCATGGCAAATAAATATATATCAATCTGTAGTGAAACTAATAAAGAAATGTAAATTATAGATTGTTTAAAATAGCTCATTTTAAAACATTTTACTGCTATCATGATCAAACTCACAAAAATCTTTATTGTCTCAGCTCACTCACAAAAGGTGAGCAGATATGCCAGAGGTCAAAGAAAAAAATTTGCCATCTGACATACCTAATGCTATCCTAAAGCAAATGAAGTATTCCT
>NW_009193078.1:5095-5463 GCF_000690835.1 Fulmarus glacialis
AGATAATGAATATTTTCATTCTCCTAATATACCAGATTTGTGGGTTCAATTGTTGCTATAAAATTTAGAAGGATTTTATTTCTTCTACATAAATTGAAACTCATTATTTATTCTCAAACTTCTCAAAGTATTTTAAAGAAAAAAAAGAACAAATAAAGGCTATACTCTAATATCTGTCAAAAGAAAGGGTGTTTTATGGGAGGGATATTGTAATGATCAATTCATCATGACATAGAGGTTCAAATGCAGACCGTATTGGTTTATATATGCCAAACCTTTTTTTTTAATATCTATTTTTTGTAGGTGCTCTAAGTAAGGCTCTAAGTATATTCACAGTCATTACCAATTGGGAATTTCATTTCAAGGTT
>NW_009193078.1:5477-58044 GCF_000690835.1 Fulmarus glacialis
CAAAGTCCAAAGAGAGAATTGAGCTCTCTTAAGCATGATTCTTTCCATGCAAGCAGAGCTGATGACCTCAATCATTGATCACAATTTTCAGTGCATTTTGACCTTAATATAGTCTCAGGAGTTGAGTGCAGTAATGGAGAGTTTCTGTGGTCTGGAGCCAAGTAAAATGTTTTGGGCTATAGTTTTCTGAAGTGACTGATCTGGGGGACTTTAGTTTTTGAATGCTGCTTGAAAGCTTCACCTACCTTTCATGCCAGTGCTACCAACTCTCTTGCTAGGTATTGAAAGCACTAAAAAATATCCCAAAGAATCAGGAAGTTAACTATAACATTTTGGTTTTAGTTTTCTGTCATTGTTTCCACATTTAGTAGTATATTCAGAACTGATTAAATATAGGCTGTTTGTACAGGTGGGGGTTGGTCTCTTCTCCCAAGTAACTAGCAATAGGACGAGAGGAAATGGCCTCAAGTTGCGCCAAGGGAGGTTTAGACTGGACATTAGGAAAAATTTCTTTACTGAAAGAGTGGTCAGGCCTTGGAACAGGCTGCCCAGGGAAGTGGTGGAGTCACCATCCCTGAAAGTATTTAAAAGACGTGTAGATGAGGCGCTTAGGGATATGGTTTAGTGGGCATGGTGGTGTTGGGTTGACAGTTGGACTCAATGATCTTAGAGGTCTTTTCCAACCTTAATGATTCTATGATTCTATGATTCTATGATTCTAATGTCTGTTTGATAGCACGTGCAAAGTATTAAAATAGCAGGTAACTATAATTTCTGGCCCAAGAGGTAATCTATATCTTTAGACTGGTTTAGCTTCATGAATCTCAATGAGTAAATGCGGTTAAATTTTACGGAAAGTACTTAAAAATAAAATTTTCTTATTTGGGAAACCTGTTTTACACTTCTCAGGAACAAAGCACAGAAATCATAACTCGAGAGACAGGGAGGTTCAGATGTCTTTAAGTCCTCTTTCCAATTCTGATACTCTCTAGGTGTTGGAAACCGTCTCTAGTGCAAAATAAGGAGCTCTTCTCCATTGCAGATCTTTCCTCACAGTCTGCTAAACACCCATCCCACAGTCTCCAGCAACTGTGGATTCATGGAAGCAGTTCATAGTCTGCTCCCAACCTTACCTCCCCCAAAACCTTGTTTTCTAATAAGGCAGAAACTCCCCCTTTGTTGCTATCCTGAAGAGAATTCAAGCCACTCCATAACCATTTCTCCACTTCCCTTTCTATGCCATGAAGGCATATTTGGGAGTACTGGAACAACATGAAGTTCAACTTTTGAAGTGCTGGACTGGGTGGGATATTCTTCATCTTAATTTTTCTGGTGCATAAAAGAACTGCTCATCAGAAATCAGTGTATGATAAAAACAGCATGCCATATAACAAAGTAGTTTTGGTCTTGGTGTACATGTAAAGTTCTTCTGCATCAAATCATGTGATTCAGACATTTCCACACCACATCTTCTAGCAAGCTGTTCCTAAAGTATTGCCAATACAAATGCTTCTTATAAGGGAACTATTCTTACAGTGTTCCTAGGCAAGAATTTTGCTGCTTGGTAAGTAAGAGTTATTTATTTCATTCATTTAGTTTTCTTTTAGTACTGCAACTGGGTTTGAGCCTATCAAAAACTGAGCATCTGTTTAGCTTCACCTTAGGAGTGTCTTACTAAGTTCAATGGAACCCAACAGCTATCTGTGTCTTGAGTGCAAATATAGTTATGTGATTTGTTGGACAAGGAAATGTTAAGAGCGTGAAGTCAATGACTGATGATTGTGCACTTCCTTTCAGAGACTATTAAACAATGTTGGGTTAGGCCTTTATGTATGTAGTGACATTCCTTTATAGAGTGAGGTAAAATATGCCTTGATGCTGAGCTCTGTGTGATGAATAATTTATTCTGCATACGTAGAGTCTGCTTTTCTTCACTCAGTAGGGCAGGTTGTGATTTCCTCAGATTAATTCCATATTATTTTGTTCAGGTTTTTGAAATGTTATGGATTGAACTTGAACTTTCTCAGCAATTCGTAGGAAGTGTGTCGGTAGATGAGTATACAAAATTTCTTCACACTCATTGGAGAAATTCAGCAGTATTTTGACATGAATGCTTTTGTGTGCAAATGTAAAAGATGTTTTTGTAAGTAAATAAGTCATCAGGATAGAATTACTTTTCCACATTCATTCATGACAATAAGACAAGACGATTGCAAAGTTTGCAGTAACGAAATGCACTATGTAATTGAAAACATTTAATTCCAAATAATATTTGTAGAATATATTTTTAACTTTTGAATTAATCAGCGGTTTTATTCATTTTTCAATGGAAGTGAGTTCAAAGCCTTAGTTTCAGTGAAGTACTATGTTTCATTGAAAATGAAGAGTCATTGACCCTAGACTGTTGGAAAGAAATACATACAAAAGATCAATTTAACACCTGAAAGGTCTAGAGATCAAAAATCAAGAAAGAGAAATATCTCTTAAAGAGCTATCCCACTCAACATCTCATAAAGATTTTTCTGATACTTTCCTAAAGGTCAAAGCTATGAAAACATTCACATGTTGCATGTTTAATTCTAGTTAATTTTCACAACCACATTAAGTTATCTCGTGTTTGTTAAGGCTTAATTGACTATTTCTAAGAAGGATCATCCCTCACAATAGATCCAATTTTTGTTTTACCCATGCTGAGACAAAAAGTGGGACAGAAACCTTTCCTTCTTTTCTTGTGGTAAGTTTGCCTACTGTTGTATGAGAAACAGCTTTGGGCAAAGGCTCAAGAAAGCTGGTGAACAGACTTTGTATTTTTAGACTGTGAGTGTTAATGTAACTGCAAAACAATGCACTATACAAGTAACTAAATAGGACACAGACATTGGAATACACAAATTACCCAAAAAGGGGACCAAGGAGATCAAAAATGAATTTTACAGATGACTCTGGAGAGGAAATTAAGTATTTTAGTAAGACGAAAATAGAACAGAATAAGCATTTGGAAATAGTGAAACTACTACAGTATTTGCTTGCAATTTTCCTGCAGTGCTTCCATGAAATGGATCAGTGTTTGTCTTTCTATCTGTTCTGAAACACTGCATATAACTGCTTCTTCAGGCTTGTAAACGTGCGGGTCAGGTGAGACCAGGTTCAGGTGGTTTCCCACATGATATGACTCACATAGAAAATACATGGCTCTTGAAAGAGCTCATGAAACTTGTAAGACTGTAAGAAAGTTTTCAGTTCCATCACATCAACTCAGAAGCCAGTCCTTTCCTTTGATTTAGATTTCAGCATGTTCTAAGATGTGTGTGTATGTATGTGTTTGCAAACGGTGACGTGAATATACAAGGTAAAAATAGCCTATGATAAAACTGCACTTGGTATCTGTGAATGAGGTTATAGACCATACAGTTTTATGTCGTGTAAAATACCCACTACGTGGACTGACTTTTTTAGGATGATAATAATAAGGAGAAGGAGGCTTTGACACCTAGGTGACTACAGTTCAGATGTGAGCCAGATGAAGAATACCTTCTTAATACATGGACTATGCTTTTTTTATGGTGCCTGTTGAGCCTAGATGTCTGCTAGGGGCCTAGCAGAATGAATAAAAAGACAGCTAAGAAGATATTTCTTTGCCAGTAAAATTATCCAGATATGAATCAAACAGGTATGAGAAAACAGTCGAATTATTTGTGGGATTACTTAGACACACATTCACTTTAAGTCGTAAATAGGAATTTTACAATTATTTTGAGAATATGCAACAAAGCTCAGAAAATTAATCCACTTGGAACCTTTTGCGTAATCTTTTCAGTTATTCTAGTGTCAACAGGAACTCCATAAGTCTATTTTGAAGATCTTACAATGGACTCATCATAAAAGTTCTGGGTCCATTTGTCACCTTTAGCTCTAAATGTATTTGTTTCGCTACAAGTCATGTCAGCATGCATTGAATATCCATAGTCATATGTAGAATTCACTTGTGCTTTCTTATATATGGAGAACAGTAAGAAAAAAAGTAAATATTTGCAGTAAAAAAAAAGTAGTGTAAAAAAAGAAAAGCATAAAAGTAAACGCTGCTTTAGAGTAAACATTTAGACAATGAAGAAGCTATACTCTGCTAGAGTGTAGGAAAGGAATAGCACAGGAAAGGGATGGCATCAGGATGTCTTAAATGGCATTTCGTTTATCCAAATTCTCTTAACTATGAGTTTTAAGATGCACCCAAGTTTAATTTTAGAAATCAAATGCTATAACTAGAAGCATTCGAGGGTTGGAGGAAGGAGGGCTGCAGAGGGGGAGGAAAGAAGAGGGAATTGCTCCTTGAGTGCACTGCAAATAGCTTTTGAATCAACAGTATGGTAACAATTAGACAGTGGTCCTTTTTTATTTTGCTGGATTTTGAAAATCATAAAAATAGATTATGAATAAGCCTCGTGTAAGCCAAAAGTTACGTTGCAACAGCTGCATTATCCTACCAATACATACTAATTTTATCAGATCTATTCACAACTTGCTGCTAATATCTCACAGGTGGTAAGAACACATCTCAGATTCTCCCTTTAGGGGTGAATTCTTCTGCAATATTTTCAGCTTCCACCTTTTATTTCCCACATTTACATCTTAATGGCAGGAAAGCTGTATGGAAGCAATTCATTTAACAAAGCAATAAATTAAGGCCTAGTACACATATGGTTTCCTTTATTGTTTCAAGATACATGGAGCTTTCATAGACCTTTGAAAACAAAGCCTTCATGATGGGATTTTCTTAGGAATTTTGGATTTGTTACACAATTGTAAGCAGTACCACTCCTCTATCAAAAGCAATCCCCAATGCTTACATTCTTTTATGAAATGTGTCTTCAAAAGGCCCATTCTTGCAACTTTTACAATTGTGTACTTTTTAGCAATGCTAACAGGTGCACTGTTCATGACTGGCTTATAGAAATGGCACCTAATCTGCATACATGTTAATTACTTAGTGTTCAACTTCAGTACAATGTCCAACCTCTCGCTGGGTTTGGGGTTTTTTGGTTTTTTGTAAGCCTGGTTTATACTTGGCCTGTATTTTTAATGTAAAATAAATGCCTATGGAAACAATTTGAAATGCTAAATAGCAGAATGGAATTAATATTTGGAACACTAAAGAAAAGAACTCTAGGGTATTTCATTTGATGTATGTTGGAATAAAATCAGTTTTCTTATTAACTTAACTATTTGGAAAATAAAACTATTAACATTAAAGTCTCTTAAAATAGAGATTTTTTTTTTTCAGATAGCATGATTTGGAACTTACTTTAAGTAGCATATAATCTGTAAGTTGAGTTCTTCCATTTTCCATTATTCCATTGAATTTGGATTGCTCTCTATTGATTTCCTCTTTAGATTAAACTAGTACTTGGAATTTTGTCATACAGACCTTTTTATTCACTAAATTAAAATGTCTAGTCTATTCCAAATAAGGCATTGTAAAGTTGGACTGAAAACAGAATGCAAACTGTTTTAAATAAATAATTGTGATTGGAAAGGTATGAGTAGTTTCAAACAAGTTCCCTAGGTAAGCAAAGGCCAATGTATAGTCCAAAAGAACCTTATTCTCCAGCTGTGGCTCGATTTTTTTTATGCTGCAGAGTAGTGAAAGGCCACTCTTTAGATAAATAGACAACTTCCAGTATGCGAGTGCTGCCTTGAAAGACAGAAACATTGACAGAGGCTGATTGCCCGTGTTGGTGGTTCGATTTAGAGAGGCCCAAGTAGCCAGTTTGTCTTCCTGAAAACGATAATTTCTTGAGGAGTCAAAACTTATAAAACACTATTAAAGTTCAGGAAGTTTGGAAACTATTTCTCCTCACCTTGGACATGTCGACAACGTGATATATGCAGCCTCAGACATGATACATTCTGCACCTACATGAGTCTCATAAGAAAAGTAACATTTTATTCCTTCTATGATTTACCAAGTCTTCTAAGTGCCTAAGTATAACAATAGATGCAAGAATACCAAGTTCACTCCACTATCTTCCCGGAGAGAGGAGGAGGAGGAAGGTTATCATGCACATGAAGCTGTAACACTGCTTTCTGCTTGGAAGCAGAGAGAACGACATCCTTCTCTTAGGAGCAGGGAGAAAGATAGGCTTCCCCTTTCCTGAGGAAGACGTTCAGCTACTCTCTGTCACTTCGAGGGCAGAGAAAGGAGACGCTTCCTAACCGCTAAATGTCAACATCAGATGAAATTTCACAGATGACTGGTTCTTATTTTATACATTACATATATATACATACATATCACAAACAGTACCTTACAGCCATCATAAATGTGTCACGGGTGTTCTTCCAGGTACTTCTAATTGAATTAGTTTTAGAGTAGCAGGGAAATGTATCTAATTACTACTGTGGTTTGGTTTGGGTTTTTTTTTCGGGGGGTTGGTTGAATGGGGTTTTTTATTTCCTAAGGAACTGTGGGAGCAAAGTGGGTTTTATATATTCTCTTCTTTTAATGGAAGGGAGATTTGTTGAGGGATATGGTTGGTACCTGCAATTCCAGCTCAAGCACTTTGTCAAGGTTCCAACATTCTTGATGAATTGCAAATGGGAGAGGGAACCCTTGAAACCGATCTGTAGCCTGTGATATAATTGACTCAAGACAGCCTTCTGGAAACTTTTTTTGTTGCTCCTATTCAGCTGTTTCATAAGCACATGGGCCAAACATTCTGTTTAATGGAAGACATTTAGGAGTGAGTAGGTCACTTTAATGTGGGTCTTCCTCTTTTATAAGGACACCTCTTGCAATATATCTTTGTCAAATTAACAAAGCTGGGTATAGCTGAAACACTTAAAGAACAAATATTCAAAAGCATGCGTCTAAGGAGAGAGCAGAAGAATTTTCAGGCTTCTGGGGAAATACATGACTGATGAAAAATTATGTCCTGCTATTTCCCCTAGGTTTGAGGGGTGGGGGTGCATATGCTCTGTAGACAAAGGCTTGAAAGGATATGAAGAACATCCTGACTGTAGCAGTTAGCAAAAACAGTGTGTCAGAGTCTGTGTGCATTTTCAGGGCAGACTTCTTGAACAGCCAGACATGCCAGTGTACAGTGTGCTAACAGACTCTCTGTCAAAGCTGAGTCCTTGCTACAGTTTTTTACAGTAAATGTTATTAACATTGGTTAATTATTATGTAATGGTTACTTTATCAGCAATGTACAGCAGCAAAGAACAATTGCATTGAAACAATTCCGTGTCCCCTTGTGGCAAATACAATTGCTTCTTTAGTTTAGAGGAATTTTTCTAACACCATATCTGTAGTGAGGACAGGGCTGCTGAGGGAACTGGTTATGCCTTTGTTTCCTTTTGAATATACTGATGTTTTTCATTTTCATCACATAGCTCCTCACTTTCTCCCCTCTGTATTCTTGTTTGTGAGGATCCAGTGAATGAGGTTCTGGCTAGAATTTTATTTCTCCAGGCAGACCTTCTATACTGAGTGTTGTCTATCCAAACCTTTGTTGTTCACAGTCTCTGATTTTCAGTACATAATGTTAAGTACCTCCATGAGGAAATTAGGCAATGTGAGTAGTCAGTTAAACCTCAGTTACAGAGACCTCAGAGAACCATGAAGGCTTCTTTGATGATACGCTCAGCTTTTTCTCCTCATTAAAGAAGCCAGAGGTGCCAGTCTCAGTGTTCCCTGCTGTCTCAGAGAAATTAATTCTCAGTCTAATTGCCTAAGACTTGTGAGATAGTTTAATAAAATCTAGCACAAAGTCTGTATGATAGTGTCTCCTTAACAGAAGTCTTCATGAACTTGGATGAGAATTACTTGTTTGCTTTCTCTATGAACAGCATAACAATTTTGAATTTTATGTCGTCCACAAAGCTGTTACTTCTGTACAAGGAAGCCTGACACTTCTCCATATCCAGCCAACCTAGGAGATGGCAGTCTTACCATTCATCCGGATGGGAAAAAAGAAATCATGTTGACTTCTGGTAACTAGTTTGGACCTTAGATAGGAAGTTTCTGTAACATTGTCTTCAAGGCAGCTGATGTGCAGACACGTTGTAGGCAAGAGCTGGTGCTGTTGGAAGAGAAAAAAACCCTTAAATTCTTGGGGTAGATGCATAATTTAGGAATTGATTGGAGACCTTTGTGGAGGGACATGGAGAGTGGATTTATCCTGTACTACTTCATTACAGGTATTAGTGAATTACCTCATTTTCATATTGGGTAGATATTTTTTGAAGGTTTATTGATTTTGAAAAACATTACAACTTGCTAAACTGAATAGTCAACATATTCAAGTCTCCATCCAAAAGTGTGTACAGTTGAATGAAGTCAGAGTGTTTTGACTTGCAAGACTTGTGTTTGCTTTCTGGAAAACCTCTTTGTGTACATGAAGACACATGTGTACCAGGTACATGTGTACCATTGTCAGTGAAAAAACGTTAATGAGTGATATACAACTACCAGTGAGCATAAATGTCTACTGAAGTTTTAGAAAGAACTAAATTTTTGCTACACCAAACACCAGAAGGAGCTTCTCAGTTCTTCTCACAACTGGCACGGTTTCTTGCTCTGTCTTGCGTTCTTTCCCATTTTAAAGAGTTTTTCCTTTGTTGTTTCTGATGTGTTACAGTTTCCAGACTCTATTCAAAATACCATTTACACATTTAAATCTTTTTCAACAACTGCTTGTAGACAGACTGAGGGAAAAAAACAATCCATTCTGTCATCAGAAAACCTTTCCAAAATTGTGAGAAACAGCAGAGATCTTGCTGGAAAGGAAGGTGCTCTGCTTGAAATGTAATCAGTTTTCCCCTTCAACTTTTACTTTTTACTTTTTTTTTTCTTTATAGATAGTTATCTTCACTGCACTTTCAGTCACCACTTAGTCTATATGAAATTAATTCTCTTCTAATGGATTTGTACAAAACCAGTGGGGGAAAAGCATGGAAACAGGAAGATGGGATTTAGGCCGGTGTAGTCTATTAAGTTTCTTAAACACTGTAATTATTTTTGTCTACTAAATCCTCCCAGCCCCTCCAATCTGTTAAGACTTTATTTGACCTGCAGTAGCAGGCTAGTAGGCTTATTCTTTTACTTGCTGCAATCAGGGGTGGCAAACTATACATACAGGTGCAGATTAGCTATTCCCAGAACAAAGAAGTGGCTTACTTAAACTCTGCCTTGAATGTAAAGAATGTGAGTGAATTTCTCCAGAAGTGGGAGCTTAGGTTTGGGAAAATCAGACCTAAGAAAAGCAATCCCTCAGAAGATATCTGAATTTGCACCTTTTCTCGTGCTGAAGTTGATATGCTTCTACTGTTCTTCCGAGATTCAGAAGGCTTTAAAAGGACACTCAGAAGCCAGTCAGAAGTACATGTGTCAAGACGTTAAATTGGCCTACAAACACAAGGATTAACCTAAGTGTTTCTGAGTGCCACCTATGGAAACTTGGAGGTCAAAATTGGAAAATCACCTCAATTTATCCATGATATAAAACTTAAAAGAAAACAGTTTGAGTAAGATCATAAGAGAAACATCTATGCAAGTTCTATCTACACAGGCTTTTGTAGGCAAATTGAAGTCACATATTTGTGTTAGGTGACACCATCTCTAAGCTCGTGTACTTCACACTCTCAAGAGAAATTCTTAGCTTAGATTTGGCATGGAGTTAATTACAGCTACGTGGCTTTTGGCTGGCTCAGGGTATGGGCAGAACAAGCTTGCAATGGCCTGCAAAAATCTTGTAGGCATGCCCTTCAAATTATAGTTTGATATATAGTGAGGATGTTAGAACTTAAACCGAGCAGGACTATTCATGAAATTGATGTGAGCTATCAGCCTGGTGCTTGGTGGAGAAACTCATAGGAGGTAGAGGTTCCTTCTCTCTGTGAAAGAGGATAACTAAAGCTTACATGTCTGCATGACTAAAAGAGGGCGAGTGTGAAGGAGTTGTGCATGCATATCAGAGAAGAGCCATTTCTGCTTTTGATGTCAAACCTGCCTCTTGGGAGAAGGTCCTACCAAAGGAAGGGACTTGACACCAGTAGGTGATATGAGGCTGGCAGCATGCCCTAGCAAGAGTCTGAAGATGTGATACACCTGATGTTTTCTGATGACTGGGCTCTAGAGTTTTTAATTTTTAACACTTAATAAATCAAGGTGTCTCCCTTTAATCATAGCTTTGCTGGTGTACAAGGAAACATCCATACTTCATCAAGCAGCTCTGAACCAAATATAAATTCTCACTACTTACAGTCTCATTTCTTGCACCATTAACCTATTTGCTCTCCAGGGACTTCTCTTCATGAACACTTTTTCACTCACCTGGCCTGAGTTAAGAACAACTACACAGTCTCATTCACATATGTTCTTTCTGGAGCACACTGACTTTTCTGAACCAGCACTGTTGTAAGGGAATTTCTATGCTTATGGGACAGAGTGTCAGTCCTGTAGTGGAAAAAGGCTGTGAAAGATTTTTTTGTTCTGTACAAGGTTTTTACAAGGCTCAAAAGTTTTGGGGGGTCTTATTTTAGTATTTTGCTCTTTTTTGAGGCTGATTTGAGAGTTCAGGTGGAAGGATTATATACTACAAAAGTGATAAATGGAGAGAGGATTCTGGCTGACTTTGAAACAGGGAACTGAAGTATTTCATTTATAGTACAGGATTAAGCAGATAATAGACCTTAAAGATTAGGAGAAAGGCATAGGTACTCCTTTTCCTTGCAAACTGTCCCTTGCTAACTTTTCATGTCTAATGTGAGGGACTAAGAATATTAAATAAAGTACTACTGATCCTTGTCTGGACCTGGTGACTCCCATCCAAGAGAAAAGGTTTTCTCACTGCAGAACACATCAATTTTTCAACCATGGATTGGATGTTTAAAAAGAACCAAAATTGGACATTATCTTGGGAAACAAATCTCCGCATTCCATTTAGGTCTTCAGCTGGCAGGTCATGGAAGCTGACAGGTTTCTTTTCTTTCTGGACTTTCATGGTCAGCAGACCTTTCTGCTGAATGAACTAATCAGTTGAACACTTATTGCCTGCAGGATAGGATACTGCAAATATTCTCTAACCCACTGAAAAATCACACCCAGAAGAAACTATGCAAGTGACATCAGGTTTCCTCCCTTGCACTGAGTGGAATTAAGTTTCAGAGCAGTAGATCACTGTAGATTCATTCCAATGTATTTTTTCACCATTGAGTAAAGTCATTTACATGAGAAGGATTTTCAGAACTTTTGGGGGTTTTTTTTGTTGTTGTTTGAACTTCTCATACAAAACATGGCATAAAATCTAACAAAGGGAACAGACTATTTATGACTGTAATTTTATTTAGTGCTAGTCTAACATTGATTTTGATTTATTTTGTGTAACAAAAATAGCAGTTTTCTACCCTAGAGACAATTAGTTTTATGCTCTGGAAAATTTGGTGCATTTTTGCAACATCTGAATCCATTTCACAGTAATGGATTCAAATGTCACAAAGTCAAAATTTCCCACATAAAAGACGAAAATTGTAAATATCAAGTGCATGTCTGTCACTTCTCTTATCTACATTAGCATTCCAGAAGGCTTCTCAAACTTAAGCATCTGCTAGCAAGAGCTTTTTGTTTTATCCCTTTTCTTGCTAAAAGCAGCACTCTGTATCTTCAATTATACAACATTAAAAAAAAAAAACCACCCTGAAATGTCCCACTGGGTTGACAGCTGGAGTTTTTCACTAACTTGGTCTGGGAAAGCAAAATGGGATTTTTTGCACTTGTCCCTTATGGGTACTATTTTTCTCTTTAGTTCTTGGTGTTATAAATTAAAATAATGTTAATGATCTGAAAGAAAGCTTATGGCAGCAGGGAACTCCTCTAATTTCCTATGGCTAAATCCTTACAGTTAACTCATCTCATTGTACTTTAACTTAGCTCTAATAATCAAGTGTTTAGTTGTTGGATATCTCTGTGGCTCCTACAAATTCAGGAGAATTGGTGTAGAGTCTAACAGAGAAATGGTTGAGTTAGCATATACACACATGTTCACATTATACATAGATACTTCTGCATACATGTTGCAATGCCAGTCAAAACTAAGTAAGAGCCTGATCTTTCAGGTTTCCTTATTAAAATGCTTGTCCAAGTTCAGTTTGCACCATAAGCAGCATCTGCCTTCAGAGGACATGCAACATGATGACCTCAAAAATCACCTTCAGCTAAATCATAAAGAGTAGTCAATAAAGTGACCATTATTTGGGATGTCAAAACTTGTGTTCAGACCTGTGGGGAAAACCAAACCAACTCCCCTGCCTTTTCTTCCTCTGTCTCATCATGTATTGTAGTATTGTTTATTTATCAACAGCAATGCAAAGGATCTTGAATCTTGGTGACTCTGCCAGACACCTGAAAAATATAATTCTGCTAAAGAGAAAGTGTTTTTCAACAGAAAAGAAACCAGTCCTTTAAAAAGTCATCAGTTTATGTCTTGCAGCAGAATTATTCCTTTTGAAAACAACCTGAATTTCCATAGCCCCTCACTGTTGTCCTGAAAGGACTTCCTCTTCAGATGTCTATCTGGAGGGAGAGGTTTCACAAAAAGCCTTCAAAATTGACACATTTCTAAATCACTATGTAACAGCATGTTATGTTTTGTATGATGTTTAATATTAATGGCTTGAATTAAAAAACTCTTGTCAGGAATTTCTTTAATTTTGTATAGCTTAAATCTTATAATTAACTTTTTCCATTGAATTTGGTTTTAATATTCAAGTGTTTAATCCTTCCATATCGCTATATGCTTTCCGTTACGACTGCAGGATTTGCATAATGGCACACGATATGTTGACTATGATATAATAAAGATTCACATTAAATTTTCTAAGAAACATTGACTGTCTTTTTCATACGGTTTTTAAAAATGAGAAATGTTTTTTTCAGTTCTGGGTACCGCTTTGTGATTACCAGGTTTTTCTGGATAGAAATGCTGGAGCATCTTGTGTTCTTACATTATGATTTCTCAGCATAATGCTGGCATGTTTAAAATTTTGCTGGACAAATGCTATAGAAACTAAAGAATTATCACAACAGAAGAAGCACAAGTGGGAGTTTTTCCACACGTTTTGAAAATTTTTCACTGATCTCACTCTATTCATTCTACCACTTAATTGCAGGAATAGATAGGATCAATGAACACAGGCATTTTGATTGAAAATAAGGCCTCAAGAAGAACACAGTGCATTCTCAAGGGTGCATTAAGTTTCTGAACTGGTCAACGCTTTGCTAGAGTAGAGCATGTGTCAGCAAGAGTGCAACAAAAACTTACAGCATAAGAATGGAAAAATATATATTCTCCCTGAGTGTCTTTTCATTTTCTGAATGATACATCATGTCAGCACTGACTGAGCATCCTTCTTAGCAAAATAAGAAGAAAAGGAGAAAAAAATTTCCATTATATAGTCACTTTTGTTGTAACTTAAGAATTTGCTGTGAGCTGTAGATTTGGTTTCACTGAAAACAAATTACAAATTACAGCCCCTCAAAAACAAATTATTTGGATGACCTTTAAATATTGATCAGAATTCAACATGTTTTCTCAGATGTGATTGCTTTGTTGATACATCGTCAAAATTCTTTCTTTGGATTCAAGAATTAAAATCTCAAACTATGAATTTGATGGAATGGTTTTTTGCCTTCATAGTATTCTGTAATAAAACATTCTATCAGCAGCATGAACTAAGAACTCAGATGTACATAATTAAATCCCCAGATTGCAAGATTGCATTCAGTATCTTGTTTGCCATCTTTTTCTAATCCAATTATACTTAATATGGGAGTCTTTGCAGAAAGCAAATGTTGAATTCATTTTTTATTTTTTCCTAGCTCATTATTTTGTCTGTAACTACACTTGAAACAAAAGTTTATCGGTAAGGTTTTTCTCTTTAAAAAGTATGGAAAGCAAACATTGTTGTATAAAAATACAGCAGATTTAAAACATCTGCGTTTTGTGCTCTCTGGTCATTGACAACCATGTAACTACAAGCATTTGAAGTGCATGCTGCATCAGATTTTTGATTACCCATAATGACTTCAAGTAGCTGGTTGGTTGTGGTAAAACGCTGTTAGCTAGAAACTGGAGTCCAGTGTTTGTGAGTCAGGAATGAGGTACCACTTTGTGCTGATGGTGCACAGTGATACAGAATGTTTCACTTTTCAAGCAGATGCAAGAACCTGGGAGACTGTGGACATGGCGTTCTGTTTGTCTTTCCGTTTTTGCTGGCATAGGTCTTGTACAAATTGTCACTTCTAGCTGGGAGTCCAGGCAATCCAACATGGCTAGGACAATCCTGCACTGCCTCAGGTTTGCAAAGCAGGTCTCTGGAAGCTGTTTTATCTTGGATATAATCTGAAAAATAATATTTTTCCCAATATTCTCCAAGAAAAACACGGACCAGAAAATTCACTTAGTGCTAGTACTGCAGGACTAACTAGGACTCCAGATTCTGGCCTTTCATTAGGTCATGCAATCCAACATGTTGGGAACAGAATGAAGCAAGTGGTTTCATTCCTAATATTGAACAGGAACAAGGTCATGGCTTGAACAGGCCCTAAAGTGATCAGAATTATAAGTATGCTCTATTTGTAACACATAAATATATATAAACTTTTCCTAAATTGGTGTTCTGAGAAAATTTTACAAAAGACAATGTTTACAATCACTGCAGAACCCTTTGAAAATGTAATGTTGATGAGACATCCGATGTTTTCTAACAGACTGCACTCTTCATTGGCTTCTAGATTACAAATCAACTGCTTTGCACCAACATCTTAAGGGAACCCAGAACAGATGAATCCAGTCTACAGAGGTTCTTCCCAATGCCTGGACAGCATCCAAAGGTACATACACTTTAGCTGATCCTTCAGCTATTCTCAGGTATGTTTCTCTTACTATTCCAAATATTGAGAGGTAATCCCAAATTGTAGCTTCGAATTCCATCTGCAGATGTGAACTAATTGGTATTTTCTAGTGGAAGGCCAATTTTTATTTTTAAAAAATCTTGATACTATCTAGTAGAACTGTTGTAGAAACATATTGAGATTGTCTGCTTCCATTCAGTGAATGCTCTGGTTGTAATAAACAATTCTCCTTAACATGAGTCTAAGATTTTAAATCTCTTCTTTATTTAGCAGACAGTCATTGAAAATCATTGCTTTTATGCATAATACGTAAGAATTCCAGTATAATTTATTGATGGTTCTTATTTTCTGAACAAAATGAAGAGATAGACAATGAGACTTCTGCAGTTCTCAACTGACTTTTAAACATGATTACATGAGCAATTCTCCATTTATGCTCCTTCCTAGGTAAAGGACACTTCAGGTGTGTCCTTGAGCTAATTTTTCAACAAGACAGTCTGTGTGCTTTCAATGTAGGCTTCACAGTCTATGCTTAGTTGCAGTGTTGGCTAAGTACTTAAGAGTTTTCTACCTCGATTATGCTTCACCCAGAACCTAGAGGTGAAATTAACATTAACTTGGTTTTTCAAGTCTACTTGCATGACAACTAGATATTTACATGTAGAGTAGACATGCCTATTGCTTCCATGTAATTAAGGATGAGCCAGCACAGAACCCAGCTGTTAAGCAATGATCAGGTGAAGTAAAGAAGAAACATATTACTATTGTGTGTATATATATATACACTTAAGTGTTTTTCAGTGCTTTTCATGTTGCTCTCTAAATTATTTGTCATCATCTACTATTGAAGGCAGGTTAACAATGAGGGGAGCTATTGATCTGTTTTACTGTCATGATGGTTATGTTTCTTCATCCAGTGTAAGTTACAGATTTTAAGGAGTTTGGGAGTCTGTGTGAATCAATAATGACTATCAGTTTGCTGCATAATTGTCAAATAATGCGGGAAATACGGAATTACAGCCCACAGGATATTTGCATCTATGAAGCCCTCAGATGAAATCTGGAAAGGGAGCTTTTCATTCAAGCTGTCCTGTTGCTGCATCGCAAATCAATATTTTTAGACAGTTTCAGTGTGAGGTCTTGCTTTTGGAAGAGTGATCTGTGAACAAAACTTTGGCTTTGTCTGTATGGAGCCAGAAGTGTTTTTAAACACCCAAGTCAAGAACTGTGCCTTAACTTGGCTGTTTGCACTCCACATGTCAAAGTCAATGAAAATGGACCTGGGAACGTAGACCAGACAGGAGCTGGGGTATGCTCCACTCAGAACCTAAACTTGGCAAGTTTGGAAGCAGAGTGTGGTGAGTCCTTACTCCTTGTTCAGAGCCAGCCTTTGAGAACCCCTTATGTGGAAAGCACTTCCAAACACAGTGTTATTCTGTAGAGGTCTTCATCAAAATAAAATAATTGTCCAAGCTCATCTGTGAAGGCTTTTGAAAGGGGAAGGAAAAAAAGAGAAGAAAAGAGGAGAGAAAGAAGGAGAGGAGAGGAGAGGAGAGGAGAGGAGGGAGAGGGAGAGGGAGAAGGAGAGGGAGAGGGAGAGGGAGAGGGAGAGGGAGAGGAAAGGAAAATCACAAACTGTTTTATTAACCTTTTTTTTTCACTTTTGTGAATTTAAATATTAAATACAACTTTTTATTAAGCAACATGAAAAGGAAAGAAGTACTGTGAGAGAGAAGATGGAAATTAACTGAAAGGGAAGGGAAGGGAAGGGAAGGGAAGGGAAGGGAAGGGAAAAGATCCGCTATAAAGTTTCCTATTTGACCTCCTTTACAGTGTTAGCTTAACAGGAGCTGTCTTGGCAAACAGTGAGTTCCATTCAGTGACCTGGATAAGAGTGACTTACAAGCAGTTAGGTTTCTTCACTGAGGCTGATAATATTGAATTAAAATAACAGCAGAACCTAGTGTTTTGGGTGGATTGAGTCAACCGATTAGTAGTTTCCTAACTTAAAGGATGTTGCCTATGTGTAAGAAATAGTGCTGGCTATTATTTATAAAACCCAAAGCATGAAGAGTATGAATGCCCCATTAAAGCTGAAGAGAGGAGGAGAAAGAAAAGGCTGCATTTTTTTCTTGTGCAGAATTTGTTTTATCTAGTTGCTGCTAGATGACTGAGCTGACAAAGGGAACCAAATCTAGCGCTGAGTGCTGATGTCCTAATGGTTCTCTGCTGCCTATTTGCAGAGAGCCTATCGCTCTTTTCACACACCTTCTGTCAAAAAGTGGCAGCTATAAATTGTAACTAAGCCCCAGAGAAAAAAGCAGGTAGCTAGCCAGTATCTGCAGCTGTATTTACCCTCTTGGTGGGAATGCATGTGTGGGGTCATGGAAACACATGCACATGATTAGTAATTTCAGAGTCATGCAGACTAAGAAGAGATCACCAAAGAAGCTACGAGGTAGTAGCAGATGAACTGCGGTTTGCATTGTGCATCTTCCTAGCCTCAAATCTGAGTTATTCCACAGGTCCCAGATCAGAAACTATACTTTCTTCCCATACAGTCCCTGTACAAACTGAATTTCCCTGTAAAGACTGAGTGACCACACCATCTGGCTGTGTTTGTATCACAAACCACAAGATTATAACATTGTCATCTATACTGACTACTGCCTGACTCTGCTTTGATGTTTTTGCCCTTAATAGGTCAGCTCACAAAACAAAGTATTAGGCAGTGCTGGTAAAGATACCAGAACTGGGTCTGTTGTGAAACTGTAGCCCCACCAATTTAACTCATGCAAACTTCTTTACAAACATTATTGCATTGAAGATTGTCAAAATCCATTGCAGCAGGACCATCGTTTAGTAGGGAGATTCTGACTAATAGGCAGTCAGTCATCGCCATCACATTGCATCACTGAGCAATGACTGTGCCATCTAGCTACACATGGTGCTAAATCTGACCATAGTTTTTCTTAACTGGCGTGGGGGAAAACTCTTAATGCAGCAGAACTTTATCTATGTGGAACAGTTTTTGCCAGACACCCTTTACCCCACAGTTGCAGAGCCAGCTGCCTAGAAATGACATGAAATGAAATGACATAATGGAACACTTTTTCCTTAAAATTACAACATTCAGCCAGAAGAACTGGCTATAGAATTCGTCACCTACCTGTCTTTTGAACATACGCCTGCTCCAAAATTATGTGGTTTAAAGAACAGAAACCATCTTTACTCAAATATGCAACTTGATATGAACTCCGTTCCAAGAGTGAATTACCACATCTGCTAATCGCTCCGCCTCACGCAGCAGCTCTGTCCCGGAGAGTATCTCTCCACAGGGCTGGACGTTCCAGGCATGACATCACTGGAAATGGTGCCAGATTAAATTACACATGGGCAGATGGATAACGCAGTATTCAGCAGATTCTTGACATGAACAAAGTCTTTGCTTTTTACATCTATGGATTTAAAGCTACAATTTCAACTAAATTTGCAAGCAGTTATTCTCACATGCAAGGAATCTTCCACTTAGAGGTGTATATTTATGAGAGGAAAAGATAGGGAGCCAAGAGCACCCAAAAAGAGCTGACTATTTCAGATCAGGGTTCCATCCATCCTTAACTCTGTATGCAAACACAGCCCCTAAAATGTTCGCTACATGCATTTTTTCAGGAGAATATTTCTTCATCCTTTGACATAGGGATCTCTTTTGCTCCCCTGTAAGCAACAGTATCAAGAAAGTCATTAAAAAGTGTTTCATGGCAATTTGTTTTCCTAATGCTGCTGAATTTTCAATCAAAATATTCAGTAAAGTTTGAACTTTCAGTAACACCTTGGACTTCATTCTTAGGCTGTGTTAGAGAAGGGAAGGTGACAGAGAGGATTCTTGTTGCAGTAAAGTGCCTGAAAGAATGATTTCCAAAATTACAAGTGACTTCACAATGAGATTCTGCTTCTATTAGCTTTTAAAATGCTAAAACACATGCTCAGTCTCTCCTAACAGTACTAGCCAGCACAGAGGCATGGGGATAACTGAACCTCCACCCAGCTGCTCCCCACATTGGAAGATTAGGGCTGGTGCTAACTTGGAGCAGATCATTATTTCTAGGGAGAGCAAAGAATATGATCCTAGTTAGCACTTTTGCAAGGCAACGTGAGTCAGGAAAACACTTCGCACTGCCTTCGTCCCTGCCCTGCAGAAGTACCCGAATGGGACCTGACAACATCTGGCCTTAAGCTTTGAAAGTCAATAGTTACTTTTCTTTTTTCTTTTTTCCCCTTTTTAAAAAATTTAAATCTACACATACTTAAACAACTAGAGAGAAGCAATCGGGCATCCAGCCAATATAAGATCCCAGTAGGAAAACAATTGTGGAGCTGCCACGTTATCCTTGTACGGTGCAGATGATGAGAAACCTGGGATTCAGAGTTGTTATTTCTTCCAGGAAAAATAATCGGTTTTGCACTGTTAGCTTTCTTAGCAGTAAAGTGAAGCAAAATATATGAGCAAGATTACTAATTATGCTGTGTCAAGCAAGTTCTATCACTTAATAGCTCCACTGGAATGGCATGTCAAAGCAAAATATTGTAGAGATGCGTGTTGCATATTCTGTGTCTGTGGCCATTACTGTTACAAGAAACATAAACATTTATGGAACAGCTGAGCATTTTGACAAGTCTAAGTCAACTTTTCAGAAGAGATAAAATGTTATGTGCTGACCATAAATAACAGCTCTGCACAGTTGACTGGAGTCTTCAGAGCTGAGAAACAGCAAATAGGAGAGCCATGAACAGGAGACTCTATTGAATAAAGCCTAATTGCCTTCATCTCTGTGCAAGGACTTCAGTACAACAATAATTCTGATAACAAGGAAATAGATTCAATTTCCTCCACGAAACTGATGACACATAACATTGGAAATCTTGTTCCTGGTGACCTTGGAGGAGAGGATAGGGGTGAAAAGTAACCTAGCCTCCTACAGCTCCCATGCCCCTAGAAACCAGATACCAAGCAACCAGTTCGCAACCAAACTTTTATAGCAAGTTTTGCAACCAGCCTTGGGAATGCTGTCTGATAGTGCATAGAAAAAACTTACAAATCAACCATTTGTGTTGCAGTAGTAATATACCTCAACACTCAAAGGTGCTCTGATTCATTCTAAGACACTATACCACAGGAAAGCTGCACTGAGATATTTTCACTCCCTAAAATGAATATATTACAGTAAAAAAAAAAAACACAAAAAAACCCCAAAAATCAAACAAAAACCAAAAACTCCCACCTATCTCAAAATCTAATAGCACGTGCTTAAATTTTTTTGTATGTTCGTTGCCATGGAAAGAAAGTTTTGCCACAAAAGCAACTTCTTTGGATTTCTTTAAGTGTATTTGTCAGTGTGGTGATGCAATTAGGTAAAGGAATCCAGAATATTAAAAAACTTTGGCTACAATTTTTATGTCTGAGTTAAAAGCAACTGATTATAGCTTTCCTCTTCTTTCCAGCCAGAGTTAATTTAGTAATAACAAATAAGGGTGAGCCTAGTGCAAGCTAAGTAATTCAAATGCTGTTTCCTTACCTAATGTTGACTTTACTTTCCTATCCCCATCCAGATTCAGATTTCTAAATAAGTTTTCAAAATAAACAGCTTGGTGGTTTGGCAATAGACAGAAAGATGGTAAAGAAAGACTGCTTTACTCCAGTAGTAGGCACATTATCGTTTTACTCTATGGTAACTCCTTTTATCTAGAAAGGAGCAATTGTGAGAATTCCCACAGACACTGGTGAAACAAAGCAAAGGTTTCCAAACATTGGCCCAGCTGTAGTTTGCATACCTTCATAAATAATTTCTACTCTGAAACTCATGAAGAAGTAAAGAATAATAGTTAAAAGACTGATGGTAAGAGTACAGTGTGGTCTGCAAAAATGCTAAGAGCTAGCAGTGGTCTGTTGGGCCAACAAAAAGTTTTAAAAACACCAAAATGAAGTACCCTAGAGGATACTCTTGCTGACACTTCCCAGGGCAGTGTCCAAGGCAAATCCTCACTAAGAAAGGCAGATTTCTGTCTGTTTCTGTTTGCTTCTCTGGTTTAAGGTCAGCTTAAGCTTAAATGTGTAGCAGCATGCCTAGAATAGTCAAGGTTTTTGTCTTTCTCCTATGTGAAGCTTATTACAGAACATTTTTTCCCTCTGCCAAATACAAATCTATCTAGTCAGATTTGCAGTATTTTGTCGGTATAGCTATAAATCCATGGAATGCCCCCAGAAGATTTCCCATTTTTTTCCCCCACTCACACTTTTGTGGTTGGACATCTCTTAGAATTTTCACCTCCCACTCTCTCTTAAGCTGACTTTTTACAGTGAGAAATCTATCACTCTAGGTGGATTTTTCTGAGCTGTCAAAAGCAGTTCAGTTGTCATCTTCAGAATCCTTTTTCTGTCTCCAGAGGTAGCCTTGAGTGGTATTATAGTCTGTCATTTTCCCTCATGTTTGTTGATAGTCTCTGTTCCCTATGGTAAGAAAATCAAGGCCAAAAGCTTCTAGTTTACTCAAATTTTTTTTTAAAGTTACACATCAGATCAATTGCAAATTTCCTCTTCTTAATATGTGCTGCCCGACACAATTCTCCTCATTTCTAAAGAATTTTTTTCCTATCACACTTCACTTAGCTATCGGTTATCCAGGTAAAGTAAATAATAAATTTGACATACGTATGAGAATATTTTTGGCAAAGTTAACCAGGAATCACATCCTACTTCTGTTCTTCCTATAAAAGAAGGCCATTGAAGTCAGCTGAGTCAAGTGCAAGCTCTGTGGAATGATGCATATAAGTGGGAACTTTCAAGTGCAATTTGGGATATGAGTAAGTAGATGCTGTTTCAGCTCTTGGAGTGAACCAGAGGACAGGATGCCACAACCTGTTACATCTCTGAGTAAGAATATTCTGACTGGATTTTCACTTTTTCTTAATTTATCACATTGCTTCAGTTCAGTTCTGTGTAACTTAGGCATGCCGTTACCTGTTTAACTTTGAGTTAATCAGTTAGCTCTCTTTTTTATTTTTTCCCCTCTGAAATCTGTTTACTTATCTCCTCCCAAAAATAAAAATTCCAGAAATGAGCCCAGTGTTTTCAGGAGAGGCTTTCAGCAGGTGTGAACTTATATGGGTCTATAAAAGCCTATGACGATTTCCTCTGGTTGAACATCAGTACCCAAATATGGCAACACTGCTTATTAAAGGAAGTTAATGACTTCACACTTCTGCTTCATGATTTTGTTGCAAGAGTAGTCTAGTCTTGTTCTGCCTTTTTAGTTGCTATTTCACTTTGCTTACTAATGAGTAATTTGCTTTTTTATGTCTGAAGACATTTTTAGCATCCAGTTTTCTGTTCCCATTCAGTTGTGTGTGTTTTAGATTATGCTAACACATAGCACTCTCTCACTTTAGCTGAATATAAAATTGAATTATCCTGGCTGGGAAATATGGGTTTTAATTAAAGGAAAAATATTTCACAAGTTAAAACAAGCTTTGTGAACCCTAAAGAAGTTCCAGAGTTTCACAAGCATTAAACCACATTGGATTTGACTTGCCTTTGATCCTGAACCTTTTTTAAGATATATTAGGGATATTTTGATGTCTTTGAAGGCAGAAGGCCAGATGCTACTCATCCCATGTGGAAGAATGAAAGATAGGAGCACCAGCCCCAGTGTTATATTGCCTTTCTTTAGTCAAAATATCACCTCTTTGTTTTTAAGTGGCAATGTCTGCAGATTCAAAGCATGGCCATGCCAGTTCCCAGGGAGGCAGTGTTCTGCAGAAGTGAAATGCCACATCTCAAGTCACCGGGGTTTCCTGCCTCACAGCTCTAGGTCCTCCTGTGGGAAGACCATCCAGTACGCAGCCATTTTTGCAGTTGTCAAAAAACACAATAAGTACATGTGATAGCCATATGACACATATCGTAGAAGGAAAATGTGGATTTGTGGGGTATGTAACCAAAAACTAACCTAAAATGAAAGCTATTAGTGCACGGTTCCTCAACGCTATCTTTTTGGTCTGGCAGGTTAAAGTTTCCTTTCCCATTTAGTGAGCACTTCATTTTGCAGACTGGCTTCAGCCTGCGTGCAAATAATGGGTCCCCCTCTAAACACAGTTCAACAGTACTGCTTGCTGTCATCACTGCTGCTACCAACTTCCAGATCTGCCAAATCCAGATAAGTAAAGGAATTCTATGCAGTAGGAAGCTGAGCCTACCAAGACCAATTTTAATTCCTAAATTTTTACAATCGACTCCAAATATTTTAGAGATTTCACATCACTTCAATGGCCTGATGTGAACACTAGGAGGCCAAGTTAAACATCAAGGAATCCTACAGGATTTGCAGTAAGTTGAAAAGAAGGAGTAATTGCTAAAATTTCAAAAGAACAGGAGACTTTTTAAGGTAGGTATATATCACTAATATGCCTTCCACAATGGAAATCTATTTGACATACATGTATATGTGATTTTCATTTGACTTATACATCTTGGCTGTCCAGGATATGACTAGTAACCCAAAAGGTTTATGCCAGTAGAAAACCACAGTATATAAACAACACACATCTAAGTACCCACAAATTTAGTACAGTCTCTATTATCACAACATTACTTTTAGGTAAACCTTCTTCATGAAGCTAATATCTAATTTAAAGTCCAGATCTACAAAACAAAGCAAGTAAGTGTAGCCTTAAATCCCATTAAGAAACGAATTGATATGAGCGTTATCTAAAATAAATCACACTCAAGTATTCTGTATACAGTCATGTTGTTGGCTAATAATTAGCAAGCATATTTAGAATGAAACAGTTAGGGATGGCAGAATCATGCCCAAATACATATGAAGTAAACTATAGGATCCAGTACTGAGGTCCTTATGGCCTTCTTTTTTAAATAAGCAAAAATCTCAACCAAGTCTGTTTCTGTAATATCAGAAAAGGGTGCTGCTGTCAAAAATCAGACTTTATCCATGCTTGTTTACCACCAAATTATTTTTCTCATATGGAGAAATGTGTCTCTCGTTTTCATTCTGATTTTTGTTTAGTATAACAATATTATTGAGAAGCATCCAGTTTTTTCATCTCTCTTAAAGTATGCTGTAAGGATAACGCATTAAACCACAGTTCCTCACTGGTTTATCCTATCCCTTTCATAAATAGAGCTAGGAGAACAAGGTATCTTTCAAAACTACATCTACAAAAGATGTAAGACCATATTTCCAACTGTTTCAGTGTCACATCAGTTGCTGATGTGTTTCAGGTTACAGCAGATTTTAATTTTCCCTCACTTTTATGTTTACTCAACTGATAGAGTGCTCTGTCAGATGGGAAAAATCAAATTAATGTACTTTTGAAAGACTGTATCTGGCACCATCTGCAGAAGTGTCCTGTATAATTAAACGTTGATTTCTATTTGATTACTGCATGTGAGGGTTTGGTTTTTTCCCCTAAACAGTCTGAAAATCTTTAGAATTTTAAATTTGTACTTTCCAAACATTATTTTTGTGTCTTATGTATAGCTACAAGTTTTACCAATGCTAATAGAGCAGTGCCTGCTTGTAATGGTTGAAGTCAAAGGAGTTCTGATCGACAGAGCTTGTCAAAACCAGGATTGTTTTGACAAATATTTACTCTTAAGAACTCTCATATGAAAACCAGCCCTGCTGCTTAGGTGGGGCTGCCCCTGGAGCTGCACCTTGTGGTACATAAAGGTTTATGTCTTTTGGCTTTAATTCTCTAATAAGCTCAGCATAGAGGAAAGCATGTTCCCACAAAAAAAGGTCCCTCTAGATTCACTAAGGTTTTTTGATGTGCGTAAGAAGGCTGGCATTTCCCCCAAGCTGACCATCATTTCCTTAAGCAACTTTTCTTGAGTTAAACCCCACCTCAGAAGATTATTGTGAAAAGTAGGTATGAATTGCCTGTATTTCTTTGGGGAAGTGACTAGTGGGTCTCAGTGGCTTTGATGGTGTCAGCAATGTCCAGTAGGTAGTCAACCACTAGAAATCCCACCGAGCACAAGTGGTATTTGCACTGTCTTTCTCCCACTGCCTTAAAAAGCAAATTCTCTCCACATCAAAAGTGTTTCTATTGAGCAATTACTGTGTGTCAGCACTCTTCAGCCATAAGTTGTTTGCTGGTTTCTGAAACATGAAAAACACAAGATGTCACAAAATGAAAACAGTGTCTGTTTCCATTCTGTTGATTTAGGAGGCAAAGCAGAGAAATAAAACAAACATGCTCCAAAAACCTAAGAGTGCAATCAGGATAACTGAAGAAGGAACAACTACACATTTTGGTATGTGGTTCCTCTGAAACCTTTGCCTTGTTCACATGACTTTTTCTACCAGATCAGCAAGATAGACAGCAAAGTCACAACTATTACCAAGTCAGAAAAACATATTTTTATAACTTAAGTAGGATAATGGACCTGAGATACCACCAAATAATTTCAATTATGCACATATAAGCCGTTAAAGTAAAGGGGAAATGCAATGATGAATGAGTCCCATTTGTTTTAATCACTGTTTCCATTTTTTAGTTTCCTGCAGTTGTGCAGTCTGTGATCTTTCCATAATTTCTACTAAATCCTCCATGATGATTAAGCATGTGATTGCAATGCTTCCCTTCTCCTCCTAGTCCAAAATTACATTCTTTTCACCATGTTTCTCATTTTAAGAGTTGGATCTGCTTATAGAGCTAATGATTAATGAAAGGTTGATACAAATCTGACCAAGAAGGTTAATTTAGCTGGACTCCAGTGTAAGACTTGCAGCTTTCTAAGCAACTTTTTGGAAGTTGCCAGCTGTCACATGGAGCATGACAGAAGTGTTGACTTCAGAAATCAAAAATACATACCATGCTTTGCACATTGCTTCTCTTTATTGTGATAAACAAAATGCTGAGTGTTTTTAGTGGTTTAGACCATTGAGGTTGTTAGCCAAACTGGAGCAACAACTTTCTAGCTTAGCAAGAGCAGACAGATGCAAGTTATTAAATGTTGTCACAAATTTGAACTCTGCATATCTACACAGAAAAGCAAGAGAAAAGCCAGGGACATGATGAACTGACCTAAGAACATTAAAATCATGTCAGTAAATCACTTGGTTTTCCATTTTCCAGGCTTTCAGGTCCTCAAAGTTTAGAATGCATCAAACCAAAGAGTGGAGTGCAGTATGTCTCTATATGTAATATGATCAAAGGAGGAAACTGAAGAAAAATTTTTGAACAAAAGACATTAAACCCTTTTCTTCAAAACTCTTTTTTCCCTTCTCATTTATGAGTTTCCTTGTATTACTATATGTTTATATCCTTCTCTTTTGCAAATACATGCAGATTTTGAATAGAAAATACATATAAACATTTTATGCAGTATTCTCTGTATTTAAGCATTAAAAGGGCTTTGCAAATACAGAAAGAAAAAAACTAGACAAATAAACAAACAAAAGAGTCCAAAGACACTGAATCATTTCAGGAACAGCTTTTTATGTAGAACTTTGCTGCTCATAATTAAATAAACGGTTCCTAACAGAAATCAAATTTGATTCAGTCAATCATATTCTTCTATTTCTCAAAACCAAACAATTGTAATTTAACATTATTGTAAAAGTGGTTTTCAAAAAACAACATTTGGCTAAAGACAGGGGACAAAATTTGTGCAGAGCAGTTTTGAGAATATGATTAAATTTGCAATGAAAGTAGTACCTTGTCAGAGCTGGAACTCCATTGCTTCCCTGTGCACTCCACCTAAGTGAATAAGGAACATGCAATGTAGTCTGGCTCATAAGAGGTCAACTGCATTGCAGGACACACCTGAAATGGTAGCACAGCTGTGACTTTGCAGAGCCCAAATGAGATAGGTTTGACTTGCTCATGAATCATCCTGATTTAAGGGAAGTGAAAATAACTGATAGAAGAGTGAGACTTTGGTTAGAGTCAGTCTATTTGAGGAGACAGCTATGATGAGAGAGCACCTTGCTTCCGTTGAATCAAAGTGGGGGCTGTGGCTGGTTGACCCTGGCCAGCAGCCAAGCACCACACAGCCACTCACTCACTCATCTCCCATGCCCCAGTGGAATGGTGGAGAGAATAGGAATACCAAAAATGAGAAATCCATGCATCAAGATAAAGACATTTTAATAAGTGAAGCAAAAACTGAGCACGTAAGCAAACCAAAGAGGAATTTACTCACTGCTTCCCATCAGCAGGCAGATGTTTGGCCACTTCCCAGAAAGCAGGGCCTCAGCAATTGTAATGGTTACTTGGGAGGACAAACACCAGTACCGAAACATCCCTGATTCCTCCTCCTTTCCTTGAGCTTTTATTTCTGAACATGACATCATATGGTATGGAACATGTCTTTGGTCAGTTCAGGTTGGCTACCCTGCCTGTGTCTGTGACCAACCTCTTTTCCCATCCCCAGCCTACAGCCCACTCACTGCAGGAGCAGAGTGGGAAAGAGAGAAAACCTTGATGCTGTGCAAGCACTGCTTAGCCATAGCCAAAACGCTGGTGTGTTACCAACACTGTTTTAGTCACAAATCCAAACCAAAGCACCATACAGGCTGCTATGAAGAAAGTTAACGCCATCCCAGCTAGACCCAGTACCAGATTTAGCCTACTCTGTGTGTTACCACCAACAATGACCATGCAGACATCATGATCCAGATCTCAGCCTTTAATAGTAGCTTAAAATAGAGACTTCTAAAATAAGAATTTGTAAACTATTCTCCTTTTACTCATAATGTTCAGATGCTTACAGCTCACATTTTAAAAGGTTGCTTCCTCCCCCCTCCAACAAGAGGAAGGGAACAGTACTTTTCTTAAAAAAAGCTATGATTCACATTGGTTTGGTAATTAAGGAAACAGTCAAATTTTGCAAGCTAAATAGCATGAGTAAAAACACTGAAAAGAACCTCCTAGAAGGGTGGTTTTATTTGTAGTGCATCAGCTGGATGATCTAATGAGAACCCCAGGAGAAATGAGACTTTCTGGAATTAGGGTGTTCAGGGACTAATACAGAATTCATTCCTCAATTCGATTAAGGCATAACACACTTAGGAATTCATGTTTTGAGTGGAAGAGAGAAGTATCCTATTTATTTAGCCTCAGTCTGACCTTCCTCATGAACTGCCAAGGGGTATCCCTTTTTCCTGTATTTATACACAAGTTTTTCCATACCAGGTGTATTTGTTTTTATTTCTGGCAAGACAGAGAAAAAATGAAGTGTACTGAGAAAGAGAGACAAATCTTTTGCAAGGAAAAAGTTATTTGGAAATGGGCAACACCCATTACTACCCTGTTTTGGGAACAGAATCAAGTCCTACTATGGCCCAGAAGTTCTACTCCTCTTTGATTTCTTCAAGATAGTTTCATGAAAACCATGGAGAGAAAAAGGTAAATGAGTTTGACTGTATATAGATAGGAGTGCAAAAGCAAGGGACTTAAATGCAAGCAAATTTTATGAAAGATTAGGACAGTTGCATGGGTTTAGACTTTTTTCCCTCCATAGGTCTTTAAAAAAAAAAACCCACCACCACAAAATCTCCAACCTCTTTACTGATTAATAAGCAATGACCATAAACAATCCAAATGCCCCCCAGTACTTCAGCTGTGGAGATTCTGGGTTTCTTAATAATAAAATCATCTTTCTAAATTGTAAAGTGGACTGCAGAGTATATCCAAATTTCCTTTTGGCTATAAGGGTTTTGTCAGGAAATGTATTCTGCAGAAAGCTATGAAAACTACCAACTAAAATTTTAGTTTAGACACTTGTGTCCTTTTAAGGACATTTAAAAATATAGAAATATTAAGACTAGGAAGGCCAAAGAATGTGATCTTTGACACAAAAAAAGGTGATAAACTCACGCCATGTGAACTCCACAGTATGTTCAATCCATAATTGTTGAATGAGCTACAGTATGTCTTGCAGAAATATATCTTGATTTTAACACTTCAGGTAAGACAAAATGAACTATGTCCTTAACAAAATTGTTCTAATGGATTAATTGCCCTCAGGATTAAAAAACAACGAATCACTTCCTTGGGCTTCTGTTTGTTGGGGTTTTTTTTTTGTCTTCCCTACAAAGATTTTTCTCTCCTCATTTTTTCACTTGAAGGTATTCAGTAGGGATTCTATTTAGTTTATAATTACAGAAGGTATGTACAAGCATTCAGGCCCTCATCCTACAAATTTTTGTTGATGAGCCTTTAATCTTGTGTTTAAAACATTTAATGAGGAAAAGACGGGAGAACATCAAGTAAGTAATGCTGATGTGTTTAAACTGGTTTCTTTGGCCAACCTTGAAGAACACTAGGTTTCCTACAGCTGCGAAGCCCTGGTAATTTAGGGGTCTGGCCTGCAGTAGCAAATTAACTTACATGTAGCTCATATTAAAGACTATTTGAACTACTTCACATAGAGCTCAGTAGAGAAACATTCTCTGCTTTCAAAACAAATAGCAGTTGTGAGTATCCACCTGTGATTCATGGCAAAGACATTTGAGGCAAAAGAGTAACTCTGTTCCAAGAGGTGAACTGCAGTTAACTACGTTCAAGTTGGAAACACTCTGAGGAACTTGAAGTAATACTAGATGATGTGCATTTAGTTTCATGGCTGGCTAAAGATGTATTCTGCAGTAATCTGGCAAAGGGGAAAAAAATTTTTTGTGTGTGAGGCAGTGCTGTCTTTGAACATTCAGTTGGGGTATCTTATTTATCTTTTGGAAATGCCCAAATGCTCCTTTTCTGCTTCATGTGGAGTACCGAATATATTGCACGGGGTTGAAAATAGGGTTCATTGTAATTTTAAGTTGATGCCACAGCTGAACAATTTTTTGAGTGATGGATAGCTATGGATGATACACCCCTATTTTATTGTAGTTATACAAGATTTTATGTAGAGTTGATGCTTTGAAGCACATGTATCAGGACTTGTCTGTCATCTTCTTTAACAATCAACTGTTCCTTTATACAACTTGCTGCTATACTAAATTGCTTTTGGAGTTAATTATGTTAAAACAGATTAGATTCAGAGAAGTCCGTGCAGAAAGTGAAATCTGAGGGAGGAATATCTTATTCTATACTGTGATATACAATGGGTGGCAACACTTAGTCAGAACTACAAAGAAGTTGGACAAACACACAGAAAATGTCTGTGCCTCCAAAAAGAATTCTGGATGACAGTAAAATGCTTCCATTTTAGGGAGCAAAGCAGTGGTTTCATAGATCTACAAAAAAATTTCATGGAAGCAAAGTCGATTCTATAGCTTTGATGTGGCAGCCACTAAACAGTAATATCTGCCTGGAGTCTACATCAGAAAGAATTTATATTGAAATTTTACAGGGTTTTTTTTTCCCGTGTGGTGAAATTTATTGTCATCACCAATTTCTTTAATTTCCTCTTATATGTTTGTACCATAAGTTTCTGTAAAAGGGAATAACTGACTCTGGTATTTGAAATTTAGCCCACAGTATCACTTAGCTGATATTTCTTTACTCATCTTTAGTTCTTTAATAGATGGCCAGAAAAGTTTCCGTATTATTTGCTCTAAAAGCTCTGATCTTAACTGTTCAGGAATAAACAATAGCACACATCGAGAATTTGAACGTGTTTTGCTAATGCATTTTAGTGAAATACTACAGTTAAGAAGCAAAGGAAAAAGTTTATTGTCCAGTTAAATATTTCTAGAGCTTCAGCCGTAGCTGGAGGTCAGCCTAAAACATTCCTGGACATAAACACCAGCAAAGAAGCCTCAAAGCTTCAGTATCATAACTGTACAACATAAGCTCAGGAGTAGAAGCCAGTCGCTAGAGAGTTGTACTTCATGACTCCTGAAGAACCAAAGTAAGATAGATGAATACTTCTGGTAGAGAGAAAAATTATTTAACTGCGTAAACATTGTTTTTCTAAGGTGTACATTCACTTTTTCCTGTGTATAGAAAAAACTGGCCATCCTTGGCCCCTGCCGGTTACCACAGCTAGTCGTTTGCTAGCAGGGCAGCTTTATGCTGTGTCAGAATAAAACTGGGTCAGAAACTGTCCCAGATCCTAGAAAATGTTATCCTTTCAACAAATGCTTTTTCTTTTATTTCACTGAGTACATAAAATATCAGTACAAGGCAGGTCCCTGCTAATTCATACTTAGGCAAAGAGCACACAGGTACCTCTCTTAGCCAGAACCTGCTTTCACTAAAACTCCAGGGCATGTGTGTGCCTGGGTAGGTTCAGTCACTCATAGTTACAGCCCCTCTTGTGCTCTTCAAGAGTCCTCTTCATCCTCCCAACACATTCACTGGCTCTGAAGGGTTCCTGCTGCAGTATCAAGAGAGGGAAAACTGTTCCTAATGTCGATAGGTTAATAACTGGTCTGCTCTAGCCACCGTCACTGCACGGTGCTCCCAAAGGAGCTGAAGGAACAGGCTACCATGGCTAGCCGGCTGCTGTACACTGTGTGCAAAATACAGGCATCATTTTGAATCACGTGAGAGGACGAAGACAAAGAAGCAATGACTGCAGCCTTCCTGGTTGATTTTGGAATGGCTACAAGAGCAGAGGGTGTGGCTTATGTGTCTGTCTGTCGATTGCCTGTACACTATCGAGCAAAAGTCTTCACAGAAAAGAAATTAGCATGGCTAACAAGCAACTCCTCTTAAAACCTGTCAGTAAATGTAACTATGTATACAGGTAAAGCACCAGCACTAGTGTCCTTTAGGATGTTTCAAAAAAATAAAGAGAACACTTTCCTGCCAAACCTGTAAAGATTTTATGACATTAAGCTATTACTACTGGTCACCGTTTTAGCAAGAGATGCCCAAGGCCAACTTAGCTTCAGAGTTAGTATGTCTGGTTGAGGTGTGCTCCATTAGCTGCCAATGGAGAAGTCAGTGTTGTAATGCAGTGGCGAGGACGTTAGGATTTAAAATAAAGGATTGGGCTCAAATGGACTTGTATGATATAAAGAGTACAAGAGGAAAAAGAAAGATGCCTTCAGAACAGATGTGGATAGGTGAGACACCAGGGGCTCTGAATGGTCAAGAATTCATGGACAAAGTCTAGGCTCTGACAACAGTCTCACAGCATGTTGCATAAGGAATGCTTTTCTGCACCTCTGTCTTCTTGTTGTAGCAGGTTTTGGTAATTTATCAGCTAAAATATCAGGAATGAAGCTGAAAAAGCTTTTAAATTTTCCTGAAATAATTGCTCTTTTTCCTCCTATTTTATTTCAGATCAGCTGTCACTCTTACGAATGGTCAAATAATTGCCAGACTCCTTAAAAGCTCATAAAAAGAAAAACAGTGAGTATAGCCAATGAAAAGGGGTGGCCACTCTGATTTTTTGTGAAAAAACAATTTCACAGAGAGCACAGAGATTCAGGGAGATATGGTGAAAATTAATTATTATAAAGTTCAGATAGTAAATGTGTTTATAGATACAATATAAATGCTTAAATCTACTGTCTTTTTTCACTGTCCAGGAAGCTTTTCATTTGATTCAGTGAAGAGGTAGGAATGGAAGGTATCCAGGTGTTTTTGAGGCAGAGGATGTAATTTGGCTCTGTGTGCAAGTGGCTGAAGTGGCAAATAAAGAAGCAAGATGTGACATATCATCATTTACGGTCAAACAATCTGTTAATACAGAAATTTCTTGAAGGAGACTGAAGTTCTGAGAATCGGAAAAAAAAAGGGGGAGAGTGGGAGTGGGGGCAGGGAGGAAGGCAGAAAGAAATACCAGTTCTTTATTACATCTCCAGAGTTTGATTCATGTCTACATTTTGAAAAAAAGAAAAGGCTGTAGGAGGGTGGTTAATTCATTCGAAACAAGGAGTTCATTGTAGATATCCTGTTCCTTTTGAAAGCAGCATTACAACAAACACTGGAGACTCATCATAATGCTTCATTCATCCTTTACGGATGATGATTTGTTCCAAAAGTGTTATCCCATGTGGTCGTGTGTTCTTCAGCTGATGACACCGTTCATTATGAAATCCTATATAATACTCTGCAGAGTTGTAGGAGTTGTAGCAGTATTTTGAGAAAGACAGTATATATCTATTAAGATAAACTACATAGGAAATCAGACTGATGTAAATTTTATTTTCATTGGAGAAACATCTCAGAGCCTATCCTCAAGATTTATGAAAGACCATTTCTCTTGGAAGTCATCTATTCTCTTCTGCAAGGCCAAATCTCATTGTGTAGGTATCTACAGCAGTATTTCTACTGATTTCATTTGGACTACTATGTGTTAGTGACTGAATAGCAAATACATGGAGTAGAAAGTAGCCATGTCTATGAATATCCATATCTGCTATTTTGCAACATTATTTATAGCTTTCCCGTTCTTTATACGATATATAAAATGATATGTATCATTACTATATTTTTTACTGGACAGGTTATTTAAACCTGCTTGCTGTCATTCTGATTAAGTCATGGTCTTTCTTTCTGCAAGGCATTTCTGCATTCTCCATCTTCCAACCAGATTTCCATTTATTTGCATTTACATTGTTTTGCTAACATGTCTATACCATGTGTAACACAGGGTCGAAACATAACTGGATTTAATCATATCAAGCCAATTCAAATGAATGCATTCAAGAATCCAATTAGAAGATGTCCATCAGATTTGTACTCTATCAAGACTGAAGACCCTCTCTTCATGTTACAATTGCAAACTATTATTTTCATACCACTTCCTAAGTTTTAGTTTTCTTTTGTCTGTCTTTCATATTTATGTCTTCTTTGCTTCCCTTTACATCTCTGGAATGTCTTTTTTTTTTGCAAATAGTTTCATTTTCTGATTGGTACCTATGGGTAGATTCAATCTTCAATAATTCTCTGCTACAAAATGGGGCTAATTATTTTCTATACTGCAAGGATTCATAGTTTAACTCCATTTAACTGCACTGAACAAGTGCACAAGTGAGAATCCTCTGAAGCGTGCTGCTCAGCTCTATCTCAAGTTTGCACTCAGAGGAAACGTGTCAATAAAGCAGCATATTGGTATGCATTATGTGGATGGTGGGGGTGGCATTTAATGACTTAAATTAGTCATTAGAAGATTCTGTGTTGTTTCAGTTAAAAAATGGTTCTTCCTTTTTATCCCAGTGCAACTGCATTGCCTTGCTCCTCCTTCCCGTGGAGTTCTCAGGGTTCTTGTCCACAACGTGCAATGGCATATGATGCAGTAACACTGCAACTAGTGCCAACTTTAAATGATATATCAACTCAGCTTGGCAGAGCACTGTGTAAACACAGTAGCACAAGCTCTGGCAGCAATATAGAGCACCATTGCAGTGCTATACCCCTGCTAATAAGCCTTGTTCCTCCATGAGTCTCAACTCACCCTCAGTGCTTTGTGTGATCAAGACCGCAGACCATCAGCTCTCTGTATGTGGGGTAAACTACAAAACAGAAGTCTTGAGAGATATGTTAAATTTCTTTGTGTTGTGCCACTATTAGTTTTTGTTATGAATATCACCTACCCAGAAAAGTAAACCACATTCAGTACTGCAGAAATGATGGTCCAATGTCACATCAATGAACATGATGATAATCTATCTTGAAAATACTCAGTAAAGCTAAGCCATTTTGTATTATTTGCATTATTTAAAGTAAGTTTGTGCCTAAATATCGTATAGTTAAAAGAGACACTATCCAGGCCAGGAAATACATGACATGATTTCTGTCACATTTGAAGGTTCTGCCATAACTACTCTCTCTACTATGAAAAACTTAATAATGCTTGGCTCCACATACGGAACTCTTAATTCCTTAGTCTCAAAGTCCTTTTCAGAGAGGGAAGTAGTTTGTGCCATTTCCAGATGGGGCAAATTTGAAATTAATTCATATTCCCAGCACCTCATGAAGTGAGCAGTAATAATATTCCCATTGTGCTGATGGGATAGCTAAGGTACAAAGAGGCTAATTTATTTACATAAAGTCACTCAGGAATCAATGGCAAATACGAGACTAAATAACAGAATTTTTTTCCCAAAAACAATGTTCTAACCACAAGGCATTCTCTTTTTCCTCAATAATAAAGTTAAATATGTGAAGCAAAATAATGAAGTTGCTCTACAGATTAAATTCACAGTAATAACAGATGTTCAACAGTTTTTAATTTCTCTTTTTGAGTAATGTGGTCTGTGTACTGCCTGAAGCAGGATTTAATTTGTCTCGTTGCGTTATCAGTCAACTAAGCTGCTGTCAAAACAGGCAGATCAGGAATTAATGAAAACATTTCTCTATACAGTTCTGTGATTATAGTATAGGCAGCTGTATTTTAATTTCCAGGCATTTAAGTTTCACATCCATAGATTTCAGTCTTAAACTAAAATCAGATAAGAATACAGGCTAAAGCTCGCTTCACATCTCAAAATCTGATCTTCTCATTAGAAGGAGTGAATCTACACAGAGACCCATACAAATACTCATTAATAATCACGTTTCCCAAAACCCCTACCACAATTGGCACTGAAGCCTTTCTTTGCTGACTAGTCACAACAGCCAGCACAGGGAAAGGCAACAAAAGATCTTACGATCCACACAGGAATACTTCAAAAACTTGTTTAAGCCAGAAGGATGAGTTAGCTGCCTAGATTTCACTACCATACTTACAAGAATTTGTATGACCTTGACTAAGCTATCTTCTTGCTTATCTCTCATTGTAGGCTTACATCCTTCAGTACTGTATAGTGTTCAAATCAGTGAACTGCCCTTGGAGAAAAAAGAATGATAAATGTTCCTCAGGGCATTTTGCTATCATCATGAACAGGAACAAACTTGAAGTATGGAATTGCCTGGTTTGATTCTTACATTGTACGTAATTTAGCAACAGTGTCAAAGTCTAGTGAATTCTGTGCATGGCCACAAAATGTGACTTTTTAAATATGTGCCTTTTAATAAGCAACTACAGGTGGTGATTTAAACCTTAGGTCTTCAAAATCAGCCTTTAGGAGGTGCCTCTCTCTATATATTCACTACAATGAGAACAAGAAACCTTTTCGTTATGTTGTTATAAAGGGGAAAACTTTGGCTTTATTCTTTAGATGCGTCTGTGTGTAATACAGTTGATGTCTGTCAAGCTTCACAGAGACATGCAGTCATCCATACTCATAACAATAGATTTAGTTTGAAGATTTGGAGTTGTTGTTTTTAATTGTAACACTGCTTCTTCTCTAGTCCAAATTAGGAGTGTTGGTACAGGAATCTGTAAAGCCCTTACTGACCTGATTTTTTTTGTGGTTCTTGGACTTCTATTTAAGCAATCTCCCTTCTTCCAGCCACGTATTCTTTCCTGCATTATCCCTTAGATTATTCTGCAGCAAATGCCTGTACTAGTACACAGAGGGATATAATGGGAAACTAATCAGACTGAAATATAGTTCAATCTATCCCCTCCTTTCCTCCTCCTCAAAAAAAAGAAAACAAATTATTATGCTGGCACAACATAGCAAGAGTTAGAGAGATACTGACTGTTTATGCCCATCCTGTCACCAAAAATACTTGTTCAATAACTTCCTCAGCCTGCTTGGGTCACTGGAGCCCACTCCAGTCTACTTTTTAATACAGTACTTGTGACCTGGTATTCAGCTACTTACTCAGAGTGGAAAAGTGTACTGATCTCTGTTCCTTTCCAATTTTTCATTGCTTTCTGATAGCTTGAAAATTTTCAGTGCTTCACTCACCTTTAATGCTATCAGGATATTGAGAATTGGAGGCTACATACTGATGCAAGTAGTACTTCCCAGATATATTGCTTCCAAGGAGGACAGCAGAAAAAAGAATGCCATGTACCTAACCTAATGAGATATCTAGCCTCCACCTGATGCAGTTAAGTCAACAGAGTGTATTTTGGGAGACAGAGAAACATGGATGTTACTTTTTCTTTTTAGTGTAAAAAGGAAAGAGGCTGACAAAAGTAGATGTTGAGAGGATGGCAGGTTACAGCATATTTAGGAATCAAAGATTTGTTTCACTGTGGATTTTTTTTGTTTACTTAAAACAACTGATTAGACATTTTATAGGAAAGTTCTCCAACATTGTTAAGCATTCTTCTGGGAAGGAAATTAATTAGTAAACTGAAACATTTAATGATCCTTAAAGTAGGGCTTATTATTCTCTTTCAGAAATGTGCTTCATTCACATCACTCTCTTTCTTCCTCATGTATGTAAAGATAAAAAATGTTTTAATTGTTTATTTATACCATACCTATACTGGAAGAAACAGTATTAAAATCATTATTATTTCTTTATTTTAAGACATGTTGAGTCCATGTGTTCATCCAGTTCCAGACAGCTGTTTAGAAATTTAACTCTCTGGCTGTTGACCAAAATAAATGGAATGCCCTTGATAAAACATCCCTGTAAAATCTGTAGTCATGCACCAAAATCGATAAATCTTGAGGAGAAATGAAGAACTGAGCTTCAGAGTTGCAAGACATCTTAAAAAACACGTCCTCTGTTTTTCACCCTTCCTCCAACCTTAGAATTTAATATATGTGTTGGCTCCAAGTAGCTAGAATATTCACTTTATATCCAAAGGTCACAGCCCTGTGGCTTGATAACATACCATTCTTGATTGCTGTTCGAACAAAACAAAAAATGCTGTTTGGCATAGTCAGAAGTAGAAAACCAAAATTATAGACCACAATAAAGTCTGTCTGTAATAATCTACAGTCTTTAAGAAGAGACAAAACATATGCTGTGATTTCAGTATTCTCAGATTCACTGGGGCGCACCAGCAAATGACATTTCCCTTCCTTTACTTTTCAGTCCACTCATCTTACTAATATTTAATTATAAACCTGCAAATAGAAAACATAGAAGTTGCTCTTCAGCCTTTCCAGATAGTCTGGATGCTGCTGCAGCATCGTACGGCTTTATGAGGGCTTTTCACCACCCACTGCAAAGCCCCTGCCTGCAGGCACTCAGCCGTCTCAGAGGGAGTGTATGAGATAATAAGCATGACCAAAACGTTTAGTCCTCCTGGGATGCAGCTCTGTGTGAAAATCCTGAGGAGGAACAAATTCTTTCAGCAAAGAAATTCAGTCAGATGGACTTGGAGCAGCCCTGAGGCTGCTCCGACTATTCCAACTGGATTACAGGGAGAATAGGAAAATGCAAGGAACTAAGGAAGACTTAACCATCTTGTGAGTGAGGTACAACTATTCTGAGATTAAAGCTGGTTGTAAAAAGTTTCAGCTCTCTCTCAAAAGATTCTCTCTGAGATACCGAGGCACACACAGTGTGACTAACAGACATCCCATCTCTACATGTCAATCCAATGCAGTTGTTATGGCAAAAAACTAATCAATGGTGGAAATGGTAAGCGTTCCCTTTCACTGCACAACCGTCACAGAGCGGGTGATGCTGCAGCCATTGAAGTCTTCCATGCAGGAGGCTGACATAATCAGAAAACAACCCTAAAACCTTTTAAACCCCTCACTGTCTACCACTTAAATGCAGTACCCTGAGACATTTGGTTTCTGGATGCTCTAACATATCTTCTCACTAAACTGTTGTTTGCTTTTAAATCGCTGCACCCCATACAAAGTATGGAATATTTCAGGAAATAAAGTATGAATTACTGGTGGGGCTGGATAAGGCACAGAGTTGTGTGCAGTGGGAGAAGAGAACCATGCAGAAGCTTCCAGTGGAAAGACTGAGGTAGTGATTTTGGCCTTGCTAATTAACTCCCAGCGGTATTAAGGAAAAGTTTTCTCCTCCCTGCAGTCAATAAAATAATGAGGATATGGTTATACAAGTCTTTCACAGCTGGCATACCACAGAGCTTAACAGATCAAGGAGATGCGTTCCAGTGGTCCAAATCCTTTCTCTACGCCCATCTGATAGTCTTTAAATACTTAGCAACAGCTCCTGCACGTCTTTGGACACCGCTGAAGGATCTCTGAGTTGTGGTAGATAATTTACCGGTAGTACCCATGTGAGCTGTAGTGACTGTGTGAAACCTACGCCGGAGTTCAGGATGGCTGCTGCAGTTGCTTCCAATCCCCCCGCTAAGGCCAGATCTGCATGCCTCATGGCCTCACTTACTGACATATCCATCGCCATAGCACAGGTCTTTCTGTCCCCTGGAGTGCCTCAGCAAGCAGCTCTGAAACTCATGTGCCTAAGCTGTGGCCTCTCCAATAGCCACGTGAAAGCCACCAGAGAGGATGGTTTATATTGGGCAAACGGTAGCAGATTGGCCAAATTAAGTGTCCTCTGCCACACCTGGAGCCAGACCTCCCAAACTGCTGAGCAGCATCTATAACCTGTAATTTATATTATGAAGGGTGCAGATTTTCAAATAAAAGGGCTCTACTAGTTGGGAAAACCGGGGCTCAGCTGTAGATGCCTAAGTCTTGTCTTCAAGCACTCTCCAATGGCTGACAGATGCACAGCATGTGTTGGAAGGAGCTCTGCAAGAATTTGGTGCAAAGAGGGAAATAGAACATTTCAGTGGCTTTTGCTTTTGTAACATCAAAGCTGTGCTACAAAATTTCATGTTTTATGATCTCCTTTACATTCACTGCCCTGAAGCCTTAGAAGTTGAGCTCATTAATATGATGACTGCCTCCAACTGGTGCTGGAAAAGCTAAGAAACACATAACTGATGGTGCCCGAGACAGCTGTTCAAAATACAAACATTACATGTTTAATGCCATAAAGATAACACGTTAAGTAAACCATACCTATTACATTTTTTTAAAGCCTGATTTGCTGTGTACGCATAGGCTTCCGTGTTACAGAAAGAATCTTTCGCAATGAAACTGCAGTGTGTATAAGTAAGAAGGCGAATTTCTTACTCAACCAGCATTTGGTATAATGGCCAGATAACAATTCTCCAATTATCTTGTCCTGGAGTGTTTTGGATGAACTAGAGAAGTTTTGGATAACTGCCTTTTCTATGTGTAATATGTAAGAGTATGTCGGGGAACAATGTTTTCGGGTCCTTGCTTGGAATCAGACTTGTTCTTGTCCACAGTTTCTTTATCAGCAGAATTGTGTGGCTGCCTAACCACAACATACTCACCTGGAAGCACAATACGCAATCCGCACATGAGTGCCACCCGTTTCGCACCATCATTTCGCAGCAAGCGTTAACAATACCTCACGCTAACTCACAAGGACCAAGTAAACGCTCAGTGTTATTGAGCTAAGAAAATATCTTCTTTTTTCTCAAAATAGAGAAAACAAGTCAAAGAATTAAACTGTTTTATGAGGAAAACAACTATTTGCCAATAACAGAAATTAGACATTGTAATGGATAGCCCGATCATTTATAAAACAAAATTCTTCTCATTTGTGATTGCCAGTACAAAAATCTATTAACCTGAAAAATTCAGCAGATCAAAGGAAATCTGCTTTTCTTTTTTCCTGCAGTAAGTTTGTTCATAAAGTGTCATTTAGTGTAACTTAACTTTCTAGGGCCATACTCAAACAACTTTGTGATATTTTATATGTTATAGCTTTAATTCTGACACTTGTTTCAGGATCCTATGGTAATTTGTGAGGGGTGAAAGAAATACAGCGGGGTGGATAATTTTTTTCCTATGCTACAAACTGTGAAATTACCCTGCTGAAAAAAAAAATTTGTGTGGTCTCTTAACTGCTGACCCCAGTGCCTGCTACCCACCTTCAAAACACTTCCAGGAAATGGACAGAAATGAGTGTCTAATACTTCCTCTGCTACCTATCTCCATGCTGCAAAACCATTGTAAATTCTGTGTTTTCAAGGTTCTCCAAACCCAGATTAAGATCAGCAAACCAGATTTTTTTAATTAATTGTAAACTGATGTATGAACGTATTTTATGGACAGCTTTTATACGCAGGCAAAGACAAAATGTTTTGAAAGGAACATTAAGTAGTAAATTGTTCTTCTGCCAACCTGTTCGGCCCTATCCTTCTGTGCAAAGCCTGGAAGAGTGGAGCAGAGCATGCCTCCCTCCCCTCAGAGAGGACGGCAGGGATGGGAAATGATCCATCCCCCCTGGAAGCGCATCCCACCCCGGGCTCTCCTGACACAGCAGCTGAAGGGAAGAGGAACACCAAGTCCCGTCCAGCAACCTGACCTGGCCCCGGGGCAAAAGGAGCATTTCCCTTTCCACAGCCAGTGCTTGACAGGCCACGGTCCAGTTCACAGGCAGTGAAAGCTCCGCTTATTAATTTTCTAGGCTTCCCTTGAAAAAAGTGTCTTTCTAAGCCAGGGAACGGGGCTTTTTTTGAAGCTGTTTGTGTTTTTATAAGGCTAGAAGGTATGGAGACTGAACTCACCTGCCTCACTAGCCGTGTATATGCCCATGGCCTGGGACGTGTTTGCTGAAGTCAGAGCTTGGGAAAACAAATCTGAAACCGCCAACCAAGAAACACACGTGACACCTTCTCCTTCTTTATAGACAAGGTCAAACTATGAATTGCTTTAATAAATAATGGCTACTTTAATGGCATTTTTGTAATTGCAGTTGTAGAGATAGGAAGGAAAAATATGTTATTCTGAAAAGGACCAAATATATATGTATAAACTATTAACCTGCTAAAGTGTGTTTCAGCTGTTGGGACTAGACAGTGGATTTTCTCCAAAATATAACTCAGTTTTCAAAAATGTATTATAGTTCCCTTCTATGCTATCTGATTTATAGTTCAGCTACTTATGATAAATAGGTGGTGTTAATCTTTAGGAGTAGATTGTATTTTCTGATAGGACAGCTTACTTACAGAACCTGACAAATTCCACCATGCTGGTTGTATATTGGCATGACTTGTAATTATTAACATTAATTCACAAAGGAACTGAACTCCTTGTCACTGATGTCTTCATTTATGAGTCCCCACCCTCCAAAAATTTAAGCCTTTAGCTTTCCAGCAATGTACTCTGCATTTATTGGGATTGCTCAAGCTGTGTCTTGGAAACATCTTTTTTTGTTTTTCCTTCAATAATTTGTTAAAAGTACTTCTGTGTTTAACCCTAATGGAGCAAAATATTTTAGCATATGTTTAAAATTAATTCTACCAACTTAAGAAAAAAAATGAGAATTTGCTAAACCAGCTTTTCCAAATGTAAGGGGGAAAAGAGAAAGTACCATATCCATAGCTGAAAAATCTCATGAATGTGATTTATTTGAAATGAGAAAGCAAGGATCTGAGTTGGGTTTTTTAGCTTCTCTATTTGACCTTTTCAAAGTCAGGGCAAAGAACTGTTCTGATCTGATATTTCACATCTATGTTTCTCTGGTTTAAACGATTGTAAAGGAACAAGATAGAAGACAGTATCCATGGCAGTTCTTTTCTTCTGATAATCCAGTACTTTCATAATAAAAATATATTTTTCCAAAGCACTCCTTAGCAAGTGCAACAGAAGGGTCTCTTCTTTTCACAAAAGATCTGCAGGGATAGTATATGTGGCAGGTTGTCAGCTTGCTCATAAAAAATATACAACTTCATTGAACTTCCACTGGAATGCACAGGCAGACTTCTTCTGACTTGAAAAACTCAAGACCTAGTGCTAGGTATTTTTACTTTCCTCTTTTGCCGGAAGAAACAGCTTTTTGCAAATAAGGTAATCTTCGTGACAGAAGTCCCATTAATTTCCTACTCCTATAACCTCCTAGAAATTCAGCATTTCCTACCTTGGAATATTTTATCTGTTGTCTTTCCTCCATCAAAACCTGTAAAATTTAAATTCTTTAAAATAGGCTTTTTTTTACTTCAGTTTCAACAAAGCTATCTAACGTAACAATAGGATAGTAACTAATGGGTTACAAATTAAACTGAAGTTCTGTAGTTCATACTGTTTCATTTACAAGTTTATGATCCATAAAATGTTTTAGCATGTTAACTTATTTTTGCAACTAAAAGTGCCTTCTTTAAATAAACGTGACTTTACATTGTGAGAAGTCCTGGTATCATCTGCTATCTCGCGCATTTGGCAACTTTGGTCAGAATGGAAACACGGTGATGCAGATGCAAATGCTATACTGTTTTCTCACCTTCAGGAGGATTTGGACTGCATTTCATGTGCTTTGATATAAAATAGAATTGTCTACTACCTTTTTTTTTTCTTGACATATTTAAACTTCATGGTTCCTATGTTAATAATGGTTGTTGATTTTCCTGTGATTTGCCCTAGATAACCGCACATTTTATAGCTGTAGTACTGAGTGGTATTTATCTAAATTTTGTTGGCTTATAGTTAAGATTAATTTTTTTACCTCCCTATCTATTTTTTCATTTAATATTGATTAATTTTAGCCCTTTGGTGGGAGAAATGTCTTATGCTTCCTTATCACCAAAACTAACTGGGAAGACACCATCAGTAACAATGCTTTCCATTCAGTAGTTTGTATTTCTTATATAATATTCAGTACAATTAAAATGAGATTTCTTCCTACTCTATTCCTTTGATTTTGAGACATTTCTAGCCTTAAACTGGAAAATACATGTTTAAAAAAAATTAGAATCAACGTTTCATATGCGTGTTTTAATTTTAGGCACACTAGCCGTCCCTCTCACATCAGTGGTGTTTCTTAAACAAATTAAAATTTAGGGTATCCTTAGAAGATTGACACCTGGAAATACAGATCTCCAGCTGTATCTCTGGTCTTGCTAACTACCTTTACATGTGCTTACCTCTGCTCAGAGAACTGTTTGCAGGAATGGAAACTTTGTGCTGATATACAATAGCATAGCTGATGTAGCTGACTTGTTAATGAAGAATTTTTTCATAAAGTAAAAAGAGAACTCTTGTCCCTTGATTTATGCTGAGCCAGTATGAAATTCCCAGATCAAAATACATACAGAGCAACACTTCTTGTACTTTTTTACTTAAGCAACTTTCTCTTATTAAATGTCTTTTCCACCACAACTACAGGTTTCCTTTTATTAGGAGAATGTGACCACTGGCTCCCCAAAAGGGAAAGGCTTGTTTCCATATTGCTTTCCAGACCACTCCCTTCACTGGGAATTAGGTTGCCTGCTTGCAACAGTAAAATAATTTTGAGCTCATGTGAAAAAGCCATTTGCATCTTGGACAGATTTCACAAAAATTTAGTTCATTGGGTAATAACCAGATTAAACAGGCCATTCTGCATCTCATAAGGCATGACATAATGGATTCCATACTTCTTTAATCATTCTCTGCATCTTGTCTAATTGCTGTGTCAATTAGACAAGATGCAGTAAGACTGAAATGCAAGAATATGTTGATTTAATAAATATATGCGAGTAGCTGTCATTTTATTGACAAAATCCTGTACTTTGGTTAGCTGCATTGACAACACAGCTGTCTCTCTAGATTGGTTACTTTGTAAGTAGACATTCAACACACTCACTTTGCTTGTTTCGGTAGAGACGTATGTATCTTTTGATACTGTCTAGATATGTTGTTCTTGATAATTGTTATACACCCTTGAATCACACAAATAATTTTATGTAGAGCTAATCAAAACACTTCCAATGTTTTGTTCAAAAAGAAAAGTCTTTCTGTACTTTTTTAATGCACTTCCTTTTCATATTTCTACAACTAAATAATACGTATTTGGTTAGATTCAAACAAAAAACATTTTTTTTGTTTCATTCCCCATTTTTTTCCTTTACTTCTTCGTGGTTTCTCCCCCCTCTTTTCTAGTGAAAAAAAGTCAGGAGAAAATTACAAGAATTCCTAATAAAATGAAAGCTGGAGCTTTTCTTTTCAATCAAAGCTTTAATATTTCTTCACAGAAAACTATTGTCTTTTGCTTTCCTTTTTTTTCCACAGAATATGCCCTCTCATTAATTTAAGCAATTCAGCATGTAATAGTTGTGTTCGTTAGCAGGTACTCTGAGGCCATGATTGCACTGAGGTAGTCTAATTAAAAAGTACAAAGGCAATGAATACCCAAACTTGTATAAGTCACTAGTGTTACAAATTCTATGTTAAACAAAAAAAGAAAAATGTTTTTACTCAGTGATGCATATTTAATATTATTTTGGCTGTGCTAAGTTCATGAGCAAAAATTTTCGCTTGAGGACCAGTATTTCATTTCTAAACTCACTGATGAGAGCATCAACACACCTTTTGGACAACAGCTGAAGCAGTATCTGCCATCAAATGTCAAACAGTCAACCAAATAGGCATCTAGAAGACTTCTTCCTGCCAAAGAACGTCACTTTTATTTAGATTGATGAGAGTCTTCGTAGATTAAACTCAGCAACTGATCTTAGACAGCCATTGGGGAAAATACAAAGTTTGATACATCTGGGTCTGATATATCTGAGTGTAACAAAATGGAGATGGTAGGAATGAATGCACAGCACCACCTCAAAGTCCCTCCCCAAGGACACAACACAGTTGATGTTGGAGGCGAGGAGAACTGGGGGCTGAGCCCACCTCAATCATAGCAGCTGAAAGCCCTGAGGTACCGGGTGACCCAGGGCTCAGCTCTGGCTCCCTGGCTCCTCCTGAGAACAAGAAGGAGATTCACCCAGTGGTGGTTCCTGTTCGGCCAAAAGAGAGTCCACAGTTGTGTCAATAGCAACGGGCTGGAATGAAAGGTCAATGCAAGGCCAAGCAGTACCATCAAAACACTTTGGTCTCTCTCTCTTTGCTCCAGGGAGCTTGTAGATGAAGGCGAGTAATGCTGTTTCCGTGCTCTGCTCCGGTCTGTGGTCTGACTGATTGGGGTCCAAGGAATTTGAGGATATAAAACTTTGTTCCAAGAAAAGGTGGGTGAGATGCCGGGTGAGAATTGGCCAGGATATTAGTGTGCAAAGTTATGTTCCTGGTTAGGGTTAGACCACAGCATGCTCCTACCTTCTTTACCTCCCTATGAGGGTATTGCTAGAGTATACCAGGCACAAAAATATATTTAAAGTCTATAAACAAAAATAGGAGTGCAAATGTTTTAATAGGAGCATAAATGTTTTAATCTGGACAGTTACTAAACTGTAGCCAATTCTTTCCCCATAGTGATAGCCTCTGGAATCTGTTCATTTCATTTTTTTAATCCTGTTTATCCTATCCACCTGTGGCTTTTCTGCTTTTCAGTGTAAACTGAAGTGTTGTGCATTATCTTTAATTGTTCTTCTAGAACAAAAAAAAATAACCAAAAAAAAAGTATTGTTTGCTCATGTTACTGTTCTTATAATTATGTCTGAACCTCTGGAGAACATAAAAATTGCCTGAATATTTTCCTCAGAATCAACCTGACTGTGATTCTTCAGATTAAGCCACTGGTTATAATTGTGGTGCCTTTTCCCCCTTTTAGATCTCTGGTTCAAATGCAACAACTTTTGAATCATGCATGCTTTGTGCTACCATTTGGATGATTCCTCAGCTTTGAGAGGAAAAACTGGTACAGACCAATTCCCATTAGATGTTTATATCACAGAAAACAGCAGCATAACTTGTACTAGCTATGACCACACATACTTTTTTTCAGGCTTAATTAAAGAGGTCTGGAGATGGAATGGCATTAGCCACAACCTTTGAGGAAGTCTTGTGAGTTGATGTTGAAGCAGGGTAGTGGAGAAAAAAATCCCCTGCATTCCTCTACCTTGTGGTGTATTTGATCTGTGGGCAAAACAAGGACTCTAATTTAATTTTACAGTGTGCTGTGATGTTTTTATGAAGGGCGTGATGCGTGCACTACTTGAGGTTATTTCTCCGTTTCTTGGGCTGTCAGTCTAACACCTTTCACAGGCATTAAATCCTCATTTAAAATGTGGAAAGCCAAGATATAGCGGATAATGTCCAGATATCAAGCACTGTCAGACAAGAACTGAGAGGAGGTTGTGCTGTTCAGCTATTTTACTAACATTACTGTGTCCCTGTCCCTTACCTTATATTATATAAAACTTTAAAGAAAAAACAAGTTTGGGGTTTTTTCTTCTAAGAATCTCGTTTTTCAGGTAAGTTCTAATGTATTGCAAACAAGGCAAAATATCGTCCAAAGACTGCTTATACTTGTTTTCAGCTGACTGAATTCTGCTCTGCTCAGCCACCATCTCTTCCTTTCTGAATCATGTTAGAGTAGGATGAGAGTGATGAAAAGCCTTGTATAGAAAAAGCAATCTGACAGCAGCAAACAAAATCTATTTCCGTAGGAACACTCTACCTGCAGTTTCTACCTCCTTTCCTCATGTCTTCTCACTGTTTTGGAGAAAAGGTCTGCTCTGTGTCCTGGGGTATTTGCTCTCCAGTAGTCAGTAGCATCATTTCTTTCTAAAATCGTGTTGTTCTGTTCTCCTGGAGAAGACAAAAAATGGCACATGCTGCTTCATAGATTCCAAACTTTTTCCCACTGCTCTGTTCTTTCCCTTTAAATGACTTCAAGTGATAGAAAAATGGACCAAGTCCTCCAGCATTTACACTGCTTACAGGCTTGAAGAAATAGGTAGTGTCCATCCTTGAATAAGACGTAAAAAGAGAAAGCATTTTTATATACTTCTCCTTGACCGCATTTGAAAACTGGATGTCAAAATCAGCATGCAAACTTAATAAGAGATACGTATTTTTTAGAAGAATTTTAATAAAGCCAACTCACCAAGTGTATGGAAAACATCTGAGCACAGACCATTTGTATCAAAGCGTCAGTGCCTTTGCACTCACAGAATAAGAGGTTCTTCAGCACACAGGCTCATAACATTTCCAGAAATAGTTCCACCCTTAAATTAGTGGGTTAGGAATTGAGCGTTCTCAGCGCAAGAATGTTTTACCAGTTCCACTTATGACACAATCTGCAAAGATTCTGCTTGATGCAGGGGAAAAAGCAAAATGAAAAAGACATTTTCATAACAAACAGAGAAACAAACAAAGAAAATAAACACGAAAGAATAAACACATATAGTCAGGAAGCATTGGATAACTAATCAAAATATTATGTACTTAAGAGAAGAAAAATGCTGAAGGACATGGTGGCGGGCCAGAAATGTTAAACAGTGCCTGTTCTTTATTGCTGAATACCTTAGAATAAATATGTTACTATTGAAAAGTTATAGCTGTGAAAATTGTTACTGTTTAGCAGATAGAAATTGTAAACTTCAGGCCTACTTAATATTAGAAAATTTCAGATTTTAATTTGTAGTTTTTCTATATATTCTTAAACATGTGGCATATTTCAAGACAAAGTGCTAAAATATGTAACACATGTGAAGTTGGAATAAAATACATAGTGCTTGCTTACATTGCAAAAGGTGTTTATTTCATTGTTTTCACACTCTAAAAAATGAAAGCATATTATCCTGAAAGCGAGCCCTATAACCCTGTTCAGAACAAGCCTTTATACACATAGACACACACACACACTCTCTCTCATTAATACATTGGATGGATTTACTATTTCACAAATATTTCGTTCAAAATTTTCTTGATATTTCTTATTGAAATAATTTTTACTAAATAAGGGGGGAAATTCCATTATTTTTTTCTGAAAAAATCAGTTGAAATTTTCCATGGTATTTACTGAAATGGCATAATCAGTTATGAAATTTTCACTTCCGGTCCACTTCAGAATAAACTGTTGCTTGTGAGTTAAAAATGTTGACCAGATGCGTGTTTTCTTATTTGTTAACTCAGTGACTGTAGAAAACAAATTTATAAGTATACCTTATTGTACGTGAGCTTTAAATGAGCATATCCAACATTTCCAAACCAAGATGGAATAATGTGTTGAACAACACTTGCCTTCCTAATAACTCCTTGATTCTTCGATAGTTGGATCAGCTTCTGTACAACAGCCTGTCATGTCATATATGCACATGCATTTAGCTGGCTTCAAACTCTGGATTACTGGCTAATTAATGCCATATATTAGGTCTTCTTTCTATGCATAAGGCCTTCATACAGCTCAGAGATAAAGTTTTAAAGCCTCTTTCCAGATCTCCAGCATGGAGATACCTAAAGGAGCAAGATAAAGATCCGATTTAATGCTTACCAAAAAGATTGCAGCTATGGTGGTTTCATGTGAGTATAAGGACAGAAGAAACAAAACAACAAATGAGCCACCCACCTAATAAACGTTTATACTGACTTTTTTCCTTTTCCTTGGAATGATACTTCAGGACAAGTTGTTAGAGACCAAATAGCACCGTAGTGCGGAGATTGCTTCAAGTCACATTCATGTATCCATTCTCTTTCCACTAATGATCAGGTAACATCCTTCAGGGCAACCTCCCACAGAAACGTAATGTCAGGGAGGTGTTTCATGTACCTTTTAGGCCCAGTGGTGCATTTTTGCAGTTGGAAACAGGGAAAAGCCAGCATCATATGTCACTAGCAAGCTCTCTAAAGACTTTCACCAAGGTATTTGGGGGCGTGTAGGTATCTAAAGGCCACAGTTCAGGAACCAGTATTTAAGCTTTAAAATACTCTCAACCTACCTTTTTTTTGTCTCCAATATCTTAGTTTTAAGGTGCAAAAAAGAACTCTCATCAGAATTTCAGAAAGTCCCTTAAAGCACTGCAAGCCTGTTTGAACAGCCTCGACATTGTCGGCTGCTGCTTTGAACTCACCCGCAAGGGCTGCAGTTTCTTTCTTCCTCTAACTAATGCTCAGTCAAACCGCTGGAATATCTTGTTCTGCTCATACTCCCCCTCCTCTTCCCACAGCTCCACTTGTTTGAACAGTGCATATAAAGATATCTTTGTTACTCTTGCTGGAAAAGGAACAGTTTCTTCAGCCTTTTAGTTCTCTGAGAATTTACCCACTTTGAGTTTTTATTTGGCCCTTGCAAAGAAGATCACCGCCTTGGCAGCAGAACTAGAGTCCACTGACAACTGTATTTAAAGCTTCCTCACTTAGGCCAGTGGGTCAGAGCTCACAGTTCTCCCTTTCTCAAAAAAAAAAAAAAAAAGAAAAAAATCTTGTTTCATAATTAAGAAAAACATAAGACTGTCTCACCAGGATGAAGCATACGGTAGTAAAAGCTAGTAAAAGTAACAAGAGGTATAAAAAGCCCTATCCAACAGAGATACAAATGTGGTATATATGACAGCAACTTCGTTGCTTCTGCAGCTGATAGATCCTGGAGTAACTCAGCTGTGATTCCTGACATAACTGTAACTGTGAATGTGAAATGCTGGTTCCATGTCAGAGTCTGAATGTAATCTCCCTGCATCCAGCTGCTGAGCCACTTCAATGCCCAACAGTTCCTACATCTGTGCAGCGACTCCCTTTTGTCTACATCTTGGTGGCTAAAATGCCAGAGCTAATTTCATGAAGCAGCTCCTTCCATGAAGCACTTAAGGAAACATTCAAGTTGATTTCTAAACACAGAGTTTCCAAATCAGTAGCAAAGCCTGACCTTTGTATATTTCCAAGAAATGTAGTATTATTATTGTGGCCAGCTTTAACACAAACAAAAATCATCTTTGAGGGAGCCTTTCCAGAGGCCAAACATGGGTTACCTGAAAGGCTGAGGCATCCGTGTGTTGTATCCGTTAGAAAGTAATTCAAGTGTTTTATTCCTAGAGGTTCTACCATGTCTGTTTTTCCATTCCACTGGCAGATCGATTTCATATTTCATTTCACATGCACCCCATATGCACAACGATAATTTGTGTACCTTTCAGCTGACTTTATGGAGTGAACTGATTTAACTTTTCCTCAGGAAAAGGCATCATAAAAGTAGGTGTTGGTATGCCGTGTCCAAGTGTTTTTCCTCAGAGCAAGCTATAGCTGTTCCTGCAGGCACTAGAGTCTGATAAGAAAGGAGTTAAGATTCATTTCAGACTTGGAGAAATTTGTTTTCTTCTACAGAATTTGTTCTGCTCAGCATTGAGCACTGGGTAGCTATTTCAGCACTTTGCAGGCCTAAAATGATCTAGTATGGCTGTTGGGTCAATATTCGTCTAGCACACCATGAGCAATGTTTCAGTCTTATGTAACAGTGCCACATCCTTTCTTTCTTTGGTTGCTGTTATTGAATAATTAGGCTTTTCCAAATTTTATGCTAGGCCCATAACAAACATTGAATGCAAAATTTGATGTTTCTGATTAGCAGTGAAGCCTTTACAATTAGGTGGAAATACAGGCTAACAAAAGACTGGCTTTCCAAGCAAGAGCCGTTCACGCTGTAAGACTTACCTCTTTCTTGTCAAAATCATGGGTTTGAGGTGTTGTTTTTGTTTCAATTTAGAATAGTTGAAAAGGTCTTGAAAAGAATTTGGAAAGATGTCAGCTTTTTTAAGAGAAGCTGGCAGGTACAAAGAAACTTCTCAGTCTCTTCTGTCTTGAATGTTGCTTTGATATGGACTTGGTGATTCAGACTCACAATTTGGTACAACAGTTTAATTTCTTCTACCAGCGGGGTGGTGTTTTTTATCTTCTTTTACAAAAAAAGAGGACTCAGACATTCTTCCACTTCCTTTGCTGCTTTTTTTCTGTTCATCAGACATATTTACATCGCATGGCATAGAGGCTGAATATCAGGGATTCTTTACATCCCCAGGTAGTAAACATCTTGCAAAATACTCTGAGGTGATGCAACTGTGGGTTGCTGGACCCCTGAGCATCTCATACCTCCAAGCATGACATTAGTGGTCTCCTGTTACCTTTTATCCATATCTTTGATTAAAAAAAATAACCAACTATAAATGGATTAAAGGCAGCACAGGGATATACTTGTGTGTTGAGTCAATAAAGGTCTAAATTGAAAGGACTGTAAATCTATGAAATATTTACTGGCATGTTAATGTTATCCCCACTATTTCCAAGCACACTTGGAGCATTTCCTCTGATGTTAATTAAACGTTTCTCATTTCGTTTCTGCCAGTTAGCCCAGGTGGCTGCTAAATCAACCAAAACATGAGGCTGTGAGGGGGAAGCTGCAGTGTAGGGACTTGCCCCCCCTCGCTACAGCTCACATGTATGGAGGTGAATCTCCGGAAAAAAGACATTTATCTACCTCTGGAATAAGTGGTCAGGGATCCATTAACTTCAGGGAGCTCTCTCACTTCATGCCACTTGAGGCTCTTACCCCATTGACCTTTTAGTAGGAACCTTTTTTCAGAAGGGTTTTCTCACTCTGGTTTAAATTTGAACTCATTTTTATTACCATTACCTAAAATCCTTCCTTTTTTTTTTGCAGCAGTTGTTAGTTTTGTTTTGTTGTTCTTAAGAAGAAAAGTAGTTTTCTTTTCTCCTCTACTGCATTTTATTTGAAACTGAGGTTTCCAGGGCCAGCAGCCAACTCAGCAATTGCCTCTTAGAATAAAGATTTGGCTGGGTTTTATGGAAGAAATATAGGTGTGAGGCCTGCAAGCAAGATCTAGCTAGGCCTGCGTTTATAACAGACCCCTTTGTCCTGCCTGCTGTGGGAGCCGGGCATGTAAACGCATGAGATTGTTGTGATGGGAGAGAAACGGGAGGGATTTAAGCACAGAGAAAACCAGAAAAAATGGGAACTTTGGATATAACTCTTAAACACGCAGATGGAGGAGCTCTTTTAAGGCCTCTGAATCTATAAATGCCCTGTTTTGTAGCTGGCTGGGCAGGAACCCTCTTTGCACTAGGGCTTGTGGCAATCAGGCCTTGCTCTAGAGGCAGAGTGGCCCATATACCTATTTTGCTTTAGAAATGAAAAATCTTCCCGTGCAATGGAAGAAATTATATGGTATTTTTATTTTATTTTATTTTATTTTAT
>NW_009193079.1:0-1895 GCF_000690835.1 Fulmarus glacialis
GCAGGCGATGGTCTGAATGGAGGCGGAGGTTTTCCCCTCTGCCTGCTTTCTCTTAGAGGCCACCTCCTCTCTCCGGTGAGGCACTGTGTTTCTGCAGAATGGGTCACGCCACTCGTGCGGAGAGCTAAAAGACGCTGCTCCCCATCTGCAGCGATGGCAACTGGGCAAAAACGCCTTCAGAAAGGCAAGTGCTACAGGCCAAGTGGTTTTTCCTTGTGGGACGGGCTCAGGCGTATCACAGGTGTCTTGTCTCCTGCTCGTACTGGTTTTACACTAACGCTTGTCACTGGAACGGGGTTACTCCTGGTTTACATGGATGCGATGGGAGAACTCACGCCCGAGGCCATTGCCAAAGAGCCTTGGTTTTCAGAAACGTCAGCCGGCTTCAGAACTAGGACGGTGTGAGTTTCCCTCATGGTCTTGCTCCCATGCCTGGTGGCCAAAGGAACAGGACCCATCGCGGCCGAAGGCTGCAGGCAGTCCTTGCCCTCTCTCCTTGCGCTGTTGATGGGGTGCTGAGCTTGTGGCCCCCAGTGCTGCAGGTTACTGGTGACCACTGGTTTTTAGGGACACCTACTCTACGTAGGCAAAGACAGACCTACCAGTAAAGGGGGGGTTGGTGCTACTGGAAACTCAGGGCGAGCTCCTCAGCGGTGCATGGGGGATGCATGGCAGACGCTCCAGCGGCTGGCCGTCCCCCCGAGAGGTCCTTTCCCCTCCGTGGCTCTGTTTGCTTCCGATTTTGTCAGCCATTTCCTAGGCAGTAAAATAAAACTGCCCGACAATAAAGATAAAGCCAGTCAAGCCCTCCTCCACTTAGGATGTCCCCGTGAAGACACACCGTCTCCCATCATCAGTGGCACACAAAAGGGAAGGATGTGCTCATGTCCCAGCTACCAATTTAAATGGACTTCCCCTCCGTGGCTCTGTTTGCTTCCGATTTTGTCAGCCATTTCCTAGGCAGTAAAATAAAACTGCCCGACAATAAAGATAAAGCCAGTCAAGCCCTCCTCCACTTAGGATGTCCCCGTGAAGACACACCGTCTCCCATCATCAGTGGCACACAAAAGGGAAGGATGTGCTCATGTCCCAGCTACCAATTTAAATGGACTTGTATGGCATTGAAAGCAGTAAATCCACAAACTAGGGGGGAATTCAGCAGCAAAATCAAGTGCAGGATGACAACAGCGATGATGCATGCTTGAAAAAAAAAAGAAAAAATCCTAAAAGGTTATGACCGGAATATTTTCAGGGGAAAGAAAGGTTAAAATCATGAAAAATAGGATCAAAGTAACGGAAAGCATATGAAAATTAATGACCATCCTTAATACATCTTGCATGAAAGACAGCTGAAAGCCAGTTACTAGCGGAGTATATATGACAGAGTATTGAATTGGTTTTGATCATGTGAATGGCGTAATGCGCCGTGGCCCTAGGGCAGAAAGGAATACGGCTACCACGCCAGGTATCGCTCCTGTCGCTGAATGCCATGACAGCACCCGTTTTACAACTTTACAAATACCGAAAAGTCATCCATCTATTTCTAAACCAAAATGACATTACATATTTTCTCTGATTTATTAGTAAACTACTAAGTAGTAACATTAAGCTTTTAGGAAAAGATTAACAACACCGTGCAGCGGTAACCTGTCATCTTAATTTAAGGGAAAGCCACTGAAAATGCTCACTCTTTGTGAGGGAACATGCAAAACCCTTTGCCTAATGGATGTGGAAATGGTATTGGATCCCTCTCACATCAGGACATTAAAAGCCTGTTATTTGTTCTTCATTTGTTTGCTTTGAAGTTTTGCTCTGGTTGTGTTTGGGTTTACCGTAGAGGAGAAGGGCGCGGGTCCCTGCTGGCTGCGTTTGCGCTGCCCCCTCGCCCCCCGACC
>NW_009193080.1:0-7060 GCF_000690835.1 Fulmarus glacialis
TTCTATGATTCTATGATTCTATATGGTAAAGACAAAGAAGAGAAGTGTGTGGGTGTAGCACAGAGGGAGAGAGGGGGGATGTTTGCGTGCGCATGCGCACGTGTGTGGGTGTATGCATGTGCTCCCATACACACATGGCGAATATATAACTGGCTAGCTGGGAATTCGTAATTTTCAAAGAATCTAATAAAAAGGGAATGTGCACATAATGGACAGGCTTAGTACATGAGAAGTAATTTCTGAGCAGTGAAGGATCTTCACCTTACAAAATTTATCATTTTTGTCAGTGGTAGGAATGAAAGATGACAAGATTGGTAAGTGCTGAAGACCAACCCAGTCACGTTAGGTTGGTTGTCCAGGACATGCTGGCTTGCTGGTAAACAGGCAAACATTGAACAGACACATGCCAAAGATGGAAGCCGTGCTTATGGGATAGTAGATTCTACCTACAGTTACAAATTATGTCTTTGAGCCATCCAAATGATCCTGGGGTATAAAGAATTAACATGATTCTTGCTTTTATAAACAGAGAATGTTTATAATGTTTCAGCTGTCAGCAATGTGCCCACAGAGAAGCTACATTGCATCCACATCTGGCACAGGTATGAGTCCAGTTGGAATATTATGGACAGTTGGATGTCCACATTGTTATAGTTTAACCCCGGTAGACAGCTAAGCCACAAATAGCCACTCACTTACTCCCCCAATGGGATAAGGGAGAGAATCAGAAGGGTAAAAGTGTGAAAACTTGTGGGTTGAGATAAAGACATCCCTCTATCCTAGCCGAAACCAGGACATAGGTAAAGCAAAAGCTGCACGTGCAAGCAAAGCAAAATAAGGAATTCATTCACTGCTTCCCATCGGCAGGCAGGTGTTCAGCCAACTCCAGAAAAGCAGGGCTCCATCATGTGTAATGGTTACTTGGGAAGACAAATGCCAGAACTCCTAATGTCCCCCCTTCCTCCTCAATTTTTCCTTAAGCTTTTATTGCTGAGCACGACATCATATGCTATGGAATATCCCTTTGGTCAGCTGGGGTCAGCTGTCCCAGCTGTGTCCCCTCTCAACTTCTTGTGCACCCCCAGCCTACTCGCTGGTGGGGTGGTGTGAGAAGCAGAAAAGACCTTGACTCTGTGTAAGCAGTAACTAAAACATCCCTGTATTAGCAACACTTTTCAGCACAAATCCAAAGCACAGCCCCCTACCAGCTACTATGAAGAAAATTAACTCCATCTCAGCCAAAATTAGTACACACATTTAAGGAAGGCTGTTGGTAACTCAAATTATTCAGGGAAAAGCCAGAAGAATGACTGGAGGGTTGGAAACAGTATTTTACAATGAAGAACTTGAAGACACCAATATACTTAGTTTAAGAGAAAGTTAGCGTCCCAGTTACAGCCATAAAAACATTGATATGGAACAACATTTTTCAATAGCGGATTCTTTGTCAGAGAAACCTGCAGCACCAGAAAGTGCTTGGATGGTAAAGTCAGACAAATTCAGCTTAGGAAAAAGTTGGAGGCTTCTCTGAGGGACTTTTTTTTCTTTGAAGATAATTCATTGGAGTAATGTTTTGCTAACAATTATAAGAGCCCTTGTGAAGACAATATTGCTAAAAGCCATGCTCTAGTTCAAAGTAGAGAAGGCCTATGGCTTAAGTGATGTAGGAGGTCAAATTAATTTATCAAAGTGATCCCTTCTGGCATTCTGGAAATGGCGTTTTAGATTCAGTCTTGCTACAACAGATGTTTCAAAAGGGTCTAATATCAATGTTAAACAAGAAAATATGAAAATCTAAGCTTTACTTACCTGCAACTTCACAATCCAGAGCCAAAGAACACATGGCTGTGTTCATGAGCCAGAGGCAGACATGAACACCTGCGCAGCACATATTTTTAGGAGTTTTTTTATTTGTTAGTGTGTGAACATCTAAAAAGATCTTTCTGTAGACAGTTTTGGCTATCAGGAGATCAATAGTGTTTCTAGGTATTTTAAAAAGAATTCAAAATAACAACCACAAGCTACAATGCAAAACCAGATCAGGAAAGAAAACAGAAAGGAAATAATATGCTTTAAATGCAATAACAAAAGCCATATCCCACTTTTCTGATCTGCTTAGACTGCACTGTAAAACCAAAAGGGATGTGAAGCTTCCAAAGCCAGCTATCATGTTTTTTCTTTATTATATTCTGTATCGGAGTTTTATATCTAAATCAAGGATGCAGCTTTTTATAACAGTCGTGACAGCAGTAAAAACTGCTTAAAAAATAATAGTTTAAGTGTCCTAATTTTTAAGGCAACGGAAGCTGTGTTCCATCTCAAGACGTAAATATAACCCCAAACTTGCCTCTGTACCAAAGAATATTCAGTGGTAGCTTCTTTTTTATGATTCACTTTAAAGATGCAGGGTGAGACTGAGCTCCAGATATTCTACATGTAGGTATCTACATGTGTGCTAGAGATGTTCCAGGGCCCTAGAAATTCCCAAGACATTGAGGTTATTGACTGGCATCTGGCTGCCCCACATATCTCATAGATTCGCATCTGGCAGTCCAACATGGATGTATCAGGCGGTTTTCACATAGCATCTGAAATTATTTCAGAAGCCTAGGTGACAGTACTGAAATTACAAGATTACACTGTAGTTTCTGGAGACCTAGCATACTACTCAGCCACCTAAACTTAGACAGGTTGTACCATTTGTCACTCCATAAAGTACTTAGTCATCTGCACAGTGTAGGCAGATATGATACTGGGGATATGTGGAACACCAAAACTGGCACCAGCTACCTCAGTTTGGACTGAACCAAGTGCCAAGTCCGTACAGTAAACGTAAGTGGAACAATTCAGTTGATAAACCATTAGGAGCAGAATTCACTTCAGTGTGAAGACACATAAATTTAAGTGTCTACGTGTAGGTATATGCTGCCATGGCAAATGTCAGAGTTCCCATTATTGTCACTGGAATCTAGTCAAGGCAGTCGGTGGAGCTTAGGAGGAAATTCGGCTCACCCTAAAGTAGACACTCAGTGGCTAGACCGCTAACAGCTCTCTGGGCTCCATCATGGCATCATCTGTGTCATTATCTGCCACCGATCTTGGTTTTCTTTAACGGGAGCTTAGGCGCTTATTAAGGCATCAGTGGTACACCTAAGGGTAGACCCTTAGATTTAGGTGTCTTATTCTTGAACTAAATCATGCCCCAGGGTCTCAAGTTAATTGCTTAAGTATAGGTATTCGCGATGCCCCTGTATATCTCACACAGGTTCTAGCTGCCAGGCTGGATGGACTCAGTTGTACTATAGGTCCTGTGACATATCTCACAACATCAGATGGACAACTTAAACAGTACAAGGCTTCTGGTTTTAGGTAGCTGAACCAGATCTAGATGTTTCTTTTCACGTGACCTGAATCAACTGATGTTTGAAACCCCAGTGAGTATGAAATTTGTATCTTCTTAGAAGGCTCTGAACCTCAAAAGGATGAAAGAAATTCCAGAATAATATGTTTCCTGCAGAATTTACAAGTTCATTCAGGACACAGTGATTCACAAAGTTTATTTGATTTCAATAAAATTCTGACTGGAACCAGATCAAATTCAGATAAAATTCCTCTCAATTTTCTGCCAGCAGGCTCCACTTCCAGGGTCTATCATGTACTCCCACAGCACAGGGCGAGGAGCCTTCCCTTTCCACTGAGAGTGTTGATATCATTTGCTTTCATAAAAAAAACCAAACTGCAACCAAGCTTCAAAATACGGAAACCGTTCAGGAAGCACAATTACCTTTCTCCATGCAGTTCTGCTCAGCACCTTGTAGAAATGTGACCCAATAACAGACAGAGTGTGTTTGAGTTCTGCTATTTCCTGTCCGTCTTGGGTTACCATCATAAAAGAAATGAATGATAGACAAATCTGCCTGCAAAAATAGGCTTGAAATAGGCATTCTCAAGGGATTTCTAACATCTTTGGCTTCCTTTCAGGCTGGAAATACCACAAAAGCAACCTTCCGGTGGTGTTTGTATTTCAGCACATCTGTTTTTATGGCCCACTGGAACCAGGAAGTTTAGAGCACATAAAAATGAAAAATCACCTCAAGAAAGTTAACCAAAGCATCTGAGGTCCAATTCAAGTTTTAAGAAAGATTCAATTCCATTGTTATTTTAGCCTATGTACTCTCTCACCCCTAACTATTGGGACTGTTGCTTGAAACCTCTGTCAAATAAATATGTAATGGCATAGTACAGAAGTGAGGGCCTCAAAGTAATTTTCAAATGCTCTTTTTTACTTTAATGTTTGGTAGGTCATCATCACCTTCTATTTATAGATGGCAGAAGTAAATCAGAAATAATGGATGGCACTCCCAAATCAGTGATTAGATCAGTAGCAGTGAGGGTATTAAAGCCCAGAGATTTCACTTCTATTGCCCTCCTAATCCTTAATTATATTTTTCTGCTATCAGCCATTACGCAGCTTCTCTTCTGTCATGTTCTCTTTCCTTTTCATTTTCTACTCACACTTTTCAGTAGGAAAAAGCCTACTGAAGATTGTAAAGTAAACAAAACTGTGGAAAGGAACAAAAATCCATTAAGGTAATCTTACACTCTTACAAGATGCCTGGGGTAAGAAAATACTTAATTTACAAATAGCTCCAAGCATTTAATAGAGCTTTCCATTGGTACAGAGATGTAGGAAGTTTAACCACATATATGGGTATTTATTGTCTTCTAATTGAGATAATTGCTTAGAAAATTCTGGATTTCCAGACTTTCAATTACTTGCAGGAATCTATATATAGTATGAAGTATAGTCATTTGTAGTAACGGATATAAGAAAGAGCCTCAGAGAAGAAAACGTGAAAGGAGCAAAGTTTCTCTAGTAAATTTTCAGGATTTGTAATGGTACCTATGTTTTGTCATTAAATACTTTTCTTGCATTTTTCAGTCACGTATGTCCACCTTTGGAGAAAGATTTTACAGAGCAGAGGATCCCAAAACCTTTGATAATATCTTTTTTAGGTCTCCTGTCATGAAGTTCTAAGGCACAATCAACAACCCTTTAAGATATTATAGTGTCTAAATTAGTCCTTCTCCTCCCATAGCCAAGAAGCTGAAAGTTATACACCAAGCGAACTCTCCTGTTTTCCCTTGGATAAAAGAGAATCTACAAAAATGTTGATACTTTCTTTAAAAAAAATTATTCTAAAACACCAGCACTGATTTCTGTCCAGTTTGCTCTAGCTATGCCAGATGCTGTAAGAAAAGTTGTTTCTTCCCTGTGATGACTAAATGTTCCCATTTTGATGACCAGTGTCATCTGCAGTCTGTTAGATGTGCTTATGCCTAATCAGAAAATAATCTAACTAACTGGATACAGTTAACAAGGTAATTTTCTCAGTGGAGGGATCGTTAAATATAAACTTCTGAGTTAGTTTTTTGGATATTTTTACAACTTATTTTCAGAATAACTTACTGCATCACTGACACAGGTATTTCTACATGGAAACGCCTTCAAACAACTAAGCTTGCGTTTTGCCTGTACATCACATAAAATATGTCTGTCTGGCACCCAGACACGAATCTCTGTCAAGCAGGAAGATTCACCTATGCTACAATCATGAAGCAGGAAATTTTCTAGTGCCAGGATAAAATATGCCTCCTTGGCATGCACAACTAATTCCAGTATCTCATCCTAACTACTTCCACCTGACACAGATTTTACAAGACACTGAAATGTCAGCTTGATGTATGTGAAACAAAATATGACTCCTTTCACTGCCGTGTCAGTCCTGCTGGGCTGCAGGTTGCAGCTGTACTCTTGCAGGCAGGCTCTAACCCGCTTCAGGCATTCCAAGCACTGTCTGTAACTGAAGAGATGTGGCAGATATTCCAGCTTCCGTGGAACAATTTTTGCTAATGTTTATCCAGTACATATGCATTTTGTTCTGTTTGTGGGATCAGAAAAGGCAAAGGCCACAGACATTTCTGAGGTCAGTGGAGGTTGACAGAGGACAAAGAAAGAGCTAGCAGAGGAGGAGAATGTGTGCTATAGTGGAGCTGGGGGTATTCTCCATGCCCTCCTCCTGGAGCTCAGTGACAAACTGCTCATCACTTTAAGACAGCTGATGGCAGCGTGTGGAGTTACAGTTCAGGAAGCAGCTTATAAATGCCAGCTGAAGGATAACATTGTCAAACTGCTTAAGTATCTGAGAAGCCACAGCCACCTAAATTCAGTAACAGTTCATTGTCAGGAGAGGAAGATTTGAGGTTTATTTTCAATGTTGTTTTGAAAAACTTTCTGTTAATAGAAAGACCTTAAAATGCTTAAATTTTGTACAGCACTAGATGTCTAAGCCGTTATTTGTATCTTGCCCTCTTTATCCAGCTTCCTCCTTTCCTTTTCTTTCCTTCCTTATTCTCCCCCATAATTGGAAAGGAAATGGATGGAAATAATTACTTCAACAATGTTCATGGAATGATTCTTTTTCCGTTGAAGACACAAGGGAGCCATAATAATACATTCCCAATTACCAAAGTTTCAGCAAGTGTTTGAAGAGATTAACGTAGATGATCACTTAATGTTGTTTTCTTCATGAAATATTGTAGGTAAAAATTCACAGAATTTCTACTGTTTAAGGTGGAGAATGATTGCTAGCTCCCCACGGAAGAGGAGTGTTCCAGCAATAGAATAATAAAAGAAGGAAGCAATATTTAATCTCTTACTTAAAAAAAAAGAAAAATACAATCTGTTTACACAGACATCTTCCTCAGCTGTATCTCTCTTTCCTGCTAAAAGTCTCGAAAAGGGTGGTTGTAGTGCAGTGTGCTAAGATAATACTGGGGTTCTTCACCAGAGCTGGCCATTTTCTGATTTGGAGATAGGTTTAGAGCCAAAATTGCCATATTTACAACAGTCACTGGTTTCCTGATGATTAACAGTACTATTTTACCGTTCCCATTTTGAAACACATGGATTTAGAGATAAACCTGCATATGCTAAACAAGGTGAAAAGAACTATTTTGAAGCAACTCCTGTCTTTATAATCATAGAATCATAGAATCA
>NW_009193081.1:0-13563 GCF_000690835.1 Fulmarus glacialis
AATACCCTGTTGGCCAACTGGGCCAGCTGGGCCTATGCTCCCTCCCAGACTCTTGTGCACTTAGCAGAGCATGGGAAGCTGAAAGTCCTTGACCAGTAGGGTACTTAGCAACAACTAAAAACATCTTCTCATACTAAATCCAAAACACAACACTAGGAAGAAATTTAATTCTATCCCAGGGACTGATCCTTTTCCTAGTACAGTGAATGATAAAACTACTGTGGACTATGAAAAGGCAGCATAATAGTCTTTATCTTCAGCTGTGTAACGTGTCTGGAACCCATCCATCCTACTACTAGGAGCTGGGAGATTTGAAAACATTAAAGCAGCAAGGAAAAACGGCAAGCAGGAATTAAGAGAAAGTATTGTGATTAGAACAAAATCATCTACTGCCATATGCCTCCTTACAGAGAAAAATATTTAGACACCCATTAAATAAGAAAGCCCAGTTTAGCTTTTCCCCGGGAATAGTCTTCTACTACTTACGCAGTAGTTAGATGAAATAATGTTTATAATTTATAATGTTCTTCAGTTCCTTAATTTCATTGCACTGATCAAAGACTTTCCAATACCTTAAACAGAAATATTGACTTCTGATTAATTCTCAGCTACAAAAGGTAAAAAATGGTGAAGAAAATGTTGCCTTCTTTCTTCTTCTTACGCTTATTCTTACTTTTAATTTTTTTCTTATACTTATTCTTAATTTTTTTTCTTATTCTTATTCTTACTCTTATTCTTGTTCTTACTGAATTCTGTTTCTCCCTATCTCTGAGGCTTTGAACATCCACTGCAGTCTTTGAGGACTGCTAAAAGCCATAAATTCTGAAGCTTTTTTCAGAATGATGTCATCAAGGCTTTTTGTATATTAAGGTTAGCGGTTGAACACTGCAGAAAATGCTGTGCTCGTTTTGCAGTATTCTGCAAAATAAAATGTAAAAGGAGTTTTAAGTATCTGCTGCAGGTATATGATGGCTGAAAGCAAAAGATTTGTTTACAAAAGCCTATGTATTTTTATATTTCACATTGGAATCATCCAAATGTTTCCTTTTTAATTAGTCTTTTTGAAAGATTAATTGATTCACCCAAGAACAGTAGCCATCATTAATTTAAAAACAGCAGCAAATAAATTTGTAGCAGCAATACTTGTTTCTCAGATTACATGCAATGTGAATGGAAAAGCCCAAATTTAGGTTCTGCCTGCTGATATCCAAGGCTGGCTTATTTTTGATGATAAGTCATTTTAAGTCCTCACCATCATCTGCTTGATCTTGTTTGCGCCTCTATTCAAACTAGAATCGTCCTACGAACACCTGGAGAACCTCATTATCCTCCTTCAAATTCGTCCATAATTCTGATGACAGCTTTCTAGAGGAGGCGGTGCTTACATGCTTGTAACAATCTTCTTATTTTCTGACTAGTTCTTCAGGGTTGTCTTTTTGAGCACCCTCACCTGGCAAAGATATTTGCTGTCTTCTGTCTTTTTTTCAAGTTGTATACTCCTTGGAACAGGTAGGTGTGATAGCCTTGTTTCCTAAATGAAAGAGGCTATAGTGGCCATGATTTCTGGCTATGGATTGATCTCCTATCAACAAAGTTTGAACAAGCTCCTCAGTTTCAGCCAAATTTGACAGATGGTTGTATCTCAAAAGCTAGTAATTTCCTATTAATTTTGTACAAACAAGCCTACAAGAAGAGAAGGATCCTAATAAAGCCTTTAGCAAAAAAGAATTTGCAGACTAAGCGTACTTTTTTCTAGTCATTGAAGAATGTACATGGGAACTCAAACATGAAAGCAAACGCTGTTTGTTAGATACAAGACTTCATTAATTCTGAAGGTCAAGGAATTGCTTGTTCTGTGTTTCAATAGTTCATAACACAGTATGATCCTGGTTTATCTCTGTAATATGTAGGTAGTATTAGGCTACCAAAACATAGTAGGAGAATATTTCAGTATGTGCTGTGAGACATTTAAGGAAAGTATAATTCACTGAAGATGAAAACAGCATGAAGTAAAAAAAATCCCTTGATTTTATGGACATTTCCCAACGCAATATTCAGGTAAATCACAATATCATGCTAAAGTGTAGAGAGGCACATTGATCCAATCTAATATTCTGCGGCCGACAAAGTTGAATCAGATAACAGAGGACATTTTCTTTATATGAAGGTGTAGTAACTTCTAAGATCGTGACACTGTAGAACAGCTGTGCCTGTTCATGGCCCTGTCCTATAAGCTTCTGTGCCAGATATCTTCGCTTTCACATCTTTAGAATCTATGAGTCCCTTAGGCACAGGAATCCGTCTTACTGAAAGACCTTGTGGAGTACCCCCACCAGGTCTGGATACCATCAAAATTTCACGGTACCCTCATTTCATTCATATTTTGCCAAAATGAAAATTTTAATTTTTCATCACATTTTAGTCAAAATAACATTCTGTTCTTTACCACAGCAGGACTGAGCTATAAGTTAGGGTAAATACCAGAAATAACTTGCAGCGAAAAAACAGAGCACAGTTCAAATGTGTTCACGATCCCATTAAACCTAAGCAATTCAGGTTGACCAAGAACAAATCTCATTTCTCTTCTTTCTTTCCTTAGGATGCCTGTCAATTATGTTAAACTGAATTCATTGTTGTCCTGTGACTTGAATACAGATAGATAGTACAACCTTTCCAAACCATATTACTCATCTGAAAGGGAGAAAAAACACCCTTATTTTTGCAGAAACAATGATTACCCTACCAGTTGTAACTCATTGAATCTGAAAGAGCTTTTATTATTATAATTATCTTCTGATTGAATTTTTTAGACATCTATGATTATAGCAATGCAGCTTTTATTTTCTTTTAAATCACAAATTTCATAAAGACAAACACAATAACTGGCATAAAACAACAATAACCAAAAAAATGTGGGGTTTTTGCCAGAACAAAAACAAAGAGAAAACATTTTTGTTAATCAGAAAACAACAAGGCATAGTACATCATCTTGAAATCTTGCATTGTGCTTTGAAAACTGCAGCCCATTTGGGAAAATTGATTTCATAATGGAAATACCACTGTACCTTCGATTCTTTTTTTTTTTTTTTCCTCTCTTCCAAGCCAGTGTCAAAAGTCTTATAGGTTTTGTTTCATGTTTTGGGGTATAATTAGTTAATGGTATCCCTTTCCAGATAAAAAATCACCGTGGTCTAGTTTTGGGTAACTATGCTTCCCAGGGGAGCAAGTTACTTACCAAAATCTTTCAGATGGAAACTCATGGGACACACGCAGCACAGAAGCAAGCAGTGGGGCCTCTGGCAGTGGCTACAAGGGAAGAGACCACAGTGACTCCAAGGCAGTTGCAACACTTACAGGCAGAACACAATCTGGTGCATCTGCATCTCATGCACTTGCATTTCATGGACATCTAGCTGGCCGGTTTGTCCACAACACAAGAGTTCAATCTACTTAGAAACTCCAACTTTAACAAAGTCACACTGCCAGTCTCAGTACAGGAGCTGTACTTAATTCTGCACCATCTGGAACATCCAGTTTTATTTCAGTGCATATTATAAGTGAAATACAATACTACCCATCACTGTTTATCTTTTGCTTTGTTTTTAAAACTTGATTTCCTTTTTCAATGACCAGTTGGCATCAGAACTCACATTTGTAACTTTTCTTATCTTTATGAGGAATCAAAGTGATAGTGGGAATTAACAGAAGTAAAAATATGTGAAAGGAAAAATTTTGTAATTAACAGTTAAAATATAAAATTGAGGGCAATAAAAAGTATACATATACTGATCACTTCAGAGCTGAGCAAAAGTTAAAGCATGTTATTAAGGGCATTGTCCAAATGCCTCTTGAACACTAACAGGTTTGAGGCATTGACCACCTCTCTAGGAAGCCTGTTCCAGTGTTTGACCATGCTCTTGGTAAAGAAATGCTTCCTAACGTCAAGTCTGAACTTCCCCTGATGCACCTTTGAGGCATTCCCACGCATCCTGTCACAGGATCCCAGGGAGAAGAGCTTAACAGCTCCCTCTCCACTTCCCCTCCTCAGGAAGCTGCAGAGAGCAATGAGGTCGCCCCTCAGCCTCCTTTTCTCCAAACGAGACAAACCCAGTGTTCTCAGGCGTTCCTCACAGGACATGCCTTCCAGCCCTTCCACCAGTTTTGTTGCCCTCTTCATGGCATAACAAATATAATCTTATATTTTTGTTGAAACTCATATTTCTTCCTTTCCTCATCATGTGGTTCTATCTGCACTTCATCAAAAAATGGGGAAATCACTTCAATAAGAAATTTCACTTTCTTTTTTTTAATGACTCTTCAAAGCCTAGACATATCATTCTGCAAGAACACATCTCTGCTGGATTTTACTCTGTTCACAAGAGCAGATTTGTTTCATTGCTATGAAATCCTATGTATGTTGACACAATAATACAAGGAGACAGGAAAAAGTATCCTATGGCAGATGCTCATCCAAATTCTTCAAGGTGTTGAGTAAATTATAGAAGCAGTGAACTGCTGAATTTTATACATGGATGCTTTTTTATATCCACAGGCTATGCTCTTCATGAAAATCTGTATTTACATCTCTGCTCATTTATTAAATCTTAAAAATTTGCCTTCTTTTTGTGCTCTAGTACACCAACTGAAATATCAGTAGTTTTCTTTCTCAAAGTAACTTTTGGAGATATAGTCCATAGGGTCATCACAACAACAATTGCACTGTGTAATTTATATTATCATTCCTAAGGCATCTGAAGAGTCACAAGACATCTTTCTAGGTGACAGGTTTCAGAAGGAAAAACATTTCTGAGCTTGTGCACTAGAAACGTTCTGGTGGACCTGGATAACGTCCTTCAGAAATTCTCTGCTGCTTGTGGTGTAAACATGGCCTTACATCTTGTGTACAGAGGTTCATAATGGAATTACACATGGAGCTAAGCTGTCAGACCCTGAAAACAAGACGGAATAGTGGGAACACAGAAGAAACTCTAAATGTAACAGAACTTGGCTGCATATTGCTCTTTTCTGTAGGACTTCATCCTCAAATAAAACGTCAGAGAGGACTTGTGCAGTTTTGATCCTGAGCATACTGTTTCTGCCACACCAATGTGAAACTAGCCAGCAGTGCAAGGATTATAATGTCCTTCAAAAATCCCAAGGTAACCGTTTCTGATGGCTAGACTGGAAGAACTCAAACCTGATTTTACTCCTCTGGCTTACTTTCAAATGTCAACACTTTGCCTCTGTTGCATTAAATCCATTTCTCATGTACACATTTTAAATGCAGGTTAAGGTTAGCACATGCAGTATTGCTTTTGATATAGTGCACCTGGCTTGCAAGTGCAAACCTCATAAAGCTACTCTGGCCTCATGAAGTAGAGCAAGAGCATGAGGAACCCTAAGTATAACATTTAAGTCAGGCTGATTTTATTAAAATTTTGATCAAGCCTCATGTACAGAGAAATTGGTTGATTTGATTTGAAAAGATATCTAAATTACAAAATAGCCTATTGATGTAAAGCAGATGACTATTCTGTGATTATTCCATGTCTGGAGTATCCTAGATGTTTCCTCAGTGAAGATGATCTCACAGAAATCACAACTCATAAGACTGTAAGGTATGAGGCTGCAAGGAAAAGTGTCAGCCACTTCATTTTGCAACAAACATGCTTCCTATTAGACAATCTAAACAATGGAGTTGTAGCATGGTAAACCTAGAAAGGTGCACAATTGTTAACCAAGACAATAAAAATCAAACCTGCCTATGTTCATCAGGTAGCTTAACGATTTGGAGGATGGCATAGAGATGCCAAACCATTATGCTTATTACTTGGACCATGAATGGTGTCAAGGAACAGTAGCTGCAAAGTCGATCCAGGACCTGTTGTACTGTATGCAGTTCCTCTCTGTGGCTATCCTGGGTGCAATTTATGAAAATTTGAGGGAAATTAACGGATAAATCCATTGTACTCTTTACACTAAAGCAATATGAACAGAGAATAGATTGCATTAACTATGAGATAAAAGAAGCATAGTGTGGTTTTTAGTCATTTTAGTTAACCAGATATGTTCTTAAATCCTTTGAATGGAAATGTTAACTTAAACAGATTTTTTCCCCTGAGTTAAATGAATTTTGTTCTCTAAGTTCTCAAATTAAAATAAGAAGAATTTATATTGCATTTTCATGGGGAGTAGCCAGAAGAATCTGGAAGTTCTATGAATCATGGATAATGCAGCCAGATGTCTGTCAATTATATAGTTTTAAATAATTTTTTGCTCCCTGTTACATAAAGTTTAAGATGAAAATATCTCTAAATAATATATTTTGATGCACATTTTTTGGTACTTGAAGTGCTACCTAGCAAAAGATGGAAGCTGAAGAACTTACAATATCTAATTTGTTATTCTGTTCATGTCTCCTGATACCTGAACTCATGCACGCATGAGAGGATGAATGCAGATCTGCATACTGCACTGAACAGACGATATAGCAGGAGAAAATTCCATTCCTCCTGTGCACTGAAATCTGACAAAATTGGAGTGTTTGATTTGGGTTGTGCTGGGGCAGCTTGCCCTAGAAAATACTTCATTATAATCTTTAATACTTTAAATCAACTCCCAACATAAGGTTAAATTTATAGTGTAGGTTATATTTGCACAGAAATTCCCTCTCTTTGTCAGTCCAGTGCAAAGCTATGTCAGTGTACGAGCAGGCATCACTATGATATCAGCAAGGTGTAGATAAAAGCAACTTTGCATATTATGACGCTAAGGGCTTCACTGTCTCTCTTCTTTCTTGCTCCATTTTGACTGTGCTGACATTATAGGCGTTATTCCTTATTTACACTGGCGAGACATGATCGCAAGTGAGTCTCCATCAGGAGCTAAAGCCAAAATGAGGAGGGAAAAGTGCTCCTTTGAAAGGAACATCAGAGCAATTCTACAGTAGAAAGTATTATTTAAAAAACAGTTAAGTGAGTATAGTTAGAGAGAGCATTATTGTGCTTTAAACCTCTGGAGGAAAGGTGATTAGACGTAGTTGCTATTTTTTCTGTAGTATTTTTGAATAGAATATGTTACTTGCACACGCTGCAGAAGCTGAGCCCAAATTGCCTCACTAAGCTCTATTATTCTGGGGAACAGCAAGAATAACAAGCTGAGACACTGATGAACTCAGAGAAATATGAATAACACATTAACACTCAGGGTGTATCAATAGCGTGCTGCCTGACACAGAGGACAAGCATCTTGAGGATGTGAGGGATTGCAAGAATGGGTCGCCAAAAGCAGGTCTGGAGATGGGATATTTTCAAGACCACTTCTGATGGCTCTCGGGAAGACAGATTCAGCTGCAGGGGGTAAGAAATCTTGCCAATAAAAACCAAAGGGGTTTTGTCTCTCAGATATCATTAGATTCCACGTAAAAACTGGGGGGAGGCTAAGCAGGAGGAGTGATTTTTATTTTCACACACAGAGAACACAGTATGGGGATGTTTATGATACTCAGATGATTATATCTCAGGCTTACTGCTCTCCCAACTTAATTTCTGGCTTAAAACTCAGGAGAGTATGATGGATGAGAGAGCTTCAGGGGAGGAAGGGTGAAATGCTGTTGAAAACCGCTTCTCGGTTGGCCTTATTATAAGGTATCACAGCACAATATAGTCAATGCTGTTGCATAGAATTCCAGGCACAAAAAAAGAATAAATACATTCTTTATTGAGAAACATAAGAGTGCACAAAGAGGATTTTTTTTCTTTCAAGAGATTCTTTTTGTCTGCATTTGGTGCAGTCTGCTGGATTAACAGCCCTTACACCAAAAGTCCTCTTACAGAGAACAAGCAGCCTGCTTCTTTTCTTGAGTGATAGGCCCTTGAGCCATCAGGGCTTAGCTCTATCTGTCAAGTTACAGTCCTTTCTTCTGAAATTGCCCAGCAGGATTCAGCAAAAACCAGCTTAGATCATGTAGCTTACAAAATAGCTACAGTAATGCCAGTTTTGCCACTTTAAGCCCAACATCCATAGCTCGCTCTGATTAAGGAGGAACTTGCAAAATGAAAGAACTGAATATGTATGTCAATGAGAATTTAAGATGCTGTATGTTATAATTTGCCATTGATTATAATCAATCAGAGAAAATTCAGTTTCCACACTTGATCACTGTTGAAAGCTACACTGTACATGGCAATCTAAGGTGCTACTGAAGGAGAGCACCAGGAAATTATACTGTACCTCGCTGACACAGCCAAATGATTTAAGGAATCCAGTAGGAGCCAATAAATTCATAGCTCTGATGTTGTTATTAACCTGGATGCAGTCTGAGAATTTCCAGGATTATAAAAAGCCTATTCAACTGAATGTGAGTGTACTAGCATAGTGAAAAAAGTGTTACTATAGTTTGCATCTCTTTTTAGTTTCAAAATAATTGCTTCTATATCTTAAATTGCTATTTCTGAGGCACAAAGAGGAACGGTACTTTTGTAGCTTCAGAAACTAAAAGCACTGTGTCTGTACAAGCGGGAGTATGTCTCACATACTCCCGCTTGTACACACACAGTGCTTTTAGTTTGGGGCATCCTGTGAATAGGGTCCAGCCTTGACAAGCCAGAGGTGTAGCTTTTATTGGATTTGCCATTGAGGTAGCAGTCAGTAAGTGCAACGTAAGTTTCATGCCCTCATTTCAGTTTTCTGATGCTTTCCACGAAGGCTGTGCTGGCCAAAGGAGAGAGAGATATCTCTCAGTATTTTCGCCTTTACCAACCCAGAATTATGCTTTTGTAAGTGTGAAAGAGGGCTCTGCAGTGGCTTGAGGAAGTCTTGGCCTTTTGGGGTGTCTATCACCTTGAAAGAAATCAAGTACCATCTGGAAGTTCTTTGTTTCTTGGCAGATGAAACAGCCACTACTTTCCAGGCTAGCCTTGGATCACTCCTAATGCTAGTAAAGCCAGGAAAGGTTTAACAGGGGTGTAAAATACCAAGCCACAAGAAAACCAAAACAAAACCAAATAAACGGTCAAAATATAACCCTAGTAACAGTGTTCGGAAACGTGACAATGAAACAATGACTTGATTTGCTTTGGTTTAGCTTAAGATTGTGGCAAGCGCTATGGAGCTTAAGTTATAAGTAAGTTAGAAGTACGAAAATCAAGTTTGTCCATTAGTCGTAACTGTGGGGTTTCAGGGTGGTGCCTGTGCGCACACACATTACACTAGAGTCATTAATTAGGGTGTGCGGGGGCCAGCCAGCTGTCAGCAGACATGAGACAATGGTCTGGCTGGAGATGACGGACACACTTGGAACTGGATGACTGACTGAACCTTCACAATGAAGTCTTTGACTGATTGGTAGAGGGGCTCTGCTCTTACTTGTATGCTTAAATATGTTAGGTTAACTTCCTGGGTGGAGTGAACCAAAGACTTCCCTAGGCCAATGATCAAATCATACATTTGTAAATAGTCAATTGAAACTCTTCCTTCAGAAGTGGTCATATGTAGCTAAGATAATCTATGACAGTAAAGATCATTAGAAATGGAAAATGCTTCTGCAGGTGTGGTTTTGTAGGACTACAGCTAGCTGGGTTATACGACCTGCACAGAATAAAAGTTTGGGGAGCATCTCCTCATCCAGCTGAAGACACCTCTGTGAGGATACTTGCCGTGGAGACTCCTGTCGCCACCAGACAGAAAATGGCCATCTTGCTCAGCAGATTACATTGCGATGTCAGGATCTTAATACATTAGGATGTTTTTTCTTTCCTTTTTAACAAACGCTCTGTCTTGAATGTGCAACAACACATTCCCTTGTCATATTCACCTAGCAAACTACGAAGTCGGGTTGACAACAAGGGTAAGTCACACAGCTATTATGGTTATGGTCTGGGTCTCAGATGAGATGCTTCCTACATACAGTGACTTCTTTGAATGGAAACTCAGTAAGTTTTTGAGGTATTCTCTTAGCTGTGACAGCTGAGCCACATGGCTTTTCATGTCAAGAAGGTAATTCTTTGAAATGGACCTCGACCTGAGGTAAAACCTTGCCTTACTTTTCCCTCACAGTGTCAACCTATCCGTACGAATTCAGTGTAACTCTCTAACTCAGGTGTATACTCAGTATACTCAGATGTATAATGACGTTTTTAGAAAGCAACACATCTAGAGGGTGAGCAGATTTAACACTAGCTGGACAAGAAGCAGTTAAGTAATATGACATGCATGAACTTCTTCCCACCAGCTGGTTGTAGGTCTCAAGCTCTTCTGAATTGCCCCAGAAGTTTAACTTCAGTACAAGAACACACCATCAGAGAAACATGCATCATGTTGATTTGTGAATAAGGAGAGCAGCACCATTTCTTGCTGAAAAGGGTCATGACTTGCTTGAATTGAGTTATTTCGCATTTTCCAGAACTGACCTGCTCTGGGAATTTGAACAGACATGCCTCTGGTGCATCAGCTTGCACGTGTGGAAAATGGGAGTTAAAATTTGCTCACCTTTGAGTAAATGTTCAGATTGACACGTGAAAACTGAAGAGAAAGAATGAGAACAGAGGGCACCGTTTTTGTACTCTAGTAAAAGCATCAAAAACTTCTTCCAGTGAGGCTGATCTGGTTGTGTGCTGCGTATGGTTGTTCCTCCACATATTTTATAGGTCTATATTAAGTGCATTTTCCACCCCACCACTGAGTTAAATGCCATTAACAGAACTAGTTAGCCCTCTTTTATATTCAAAAGTTGCGATCAGACATCTAAATATTGATACTAGATTAAAGGTAGTTATGGACCTGTTAATGATGCTGAATTTCCAAACAAATAGACATTCTTCTCTTTTTAGGTACTTGCTATACTTAAAATTCACAAAAGTTGAATGTAATTTGCTGTCATCAAGCTTCCACCCTTCAATGGAGTAGCTGGGTAACTTTGCCTGTAAATTCTTCTGTCACCAAAGACATGCTGTCTGGAACATTATGTTACTGTGAGCGCTTCTTTCTCCCTGATGCTATTACATCATGTCATGTGCGGTATCTTTGGGAATGATGTAATAGCACAGCAGTTCGGCATGCCACAGGGAGAAGCATTTCTAAGAGGGTGCTATGGTGATGGAATGGATACCTATATGAAAATCTGCCTTTAAATACCAGCAAGACTTGAAACATGAGCAAAACACTACCACGTATTAGGAAATGCCTTGTTGAGGAAAAGCTAATACTTCAGTTCTCTATGGATTAATTAGAAAAGTAGCCCCATCCAGGACCCACAATTGTTTACTTGAATAGTTTTCAAGCAAACTACAGTGTTTCAACTGGGCTCTAATTGTGCCTGATGGACCCATTACTTTATAATCAGAGCAGAGTTGTACAATTTTCCCCAGTGATTAATTAAACTGATGAGATAGTGCCCAAACCTTGCAAGCAAGCAAGACCACTTGAATTTTTCACCATCTCTGCTAGAGGTATTGCATATTGTTCAAAGCCAGTGGGGTCTTCTACCCCTCGCTTGCTAGTTTTACAATACCAAGACAATCCAGATGGGTGTGCATCTTCGTTCCCCATCATCATTCAGCCCTGCAGTTGCCCACAGAGGACCTCATAAGGCTCTGGAAACCTCAGCTGCTTTTCAGTTAGGCTTATTTCCTTCAAAGGTAGTTTTCTGAACAAGGTTAAATGTGCAGTACTTGTGAAAATGCCTGTGCCTACAGCCAAAGGCACTTAAAAGACAGGAAAGCTGTCACTTAACTGCTGTCCACTTCAGAAAGCACTAAGGGCAGCAGGAAGCCAAAATGAATGGTAAGGTGATTGCATCTTTTACAATTTCTTTTCATTGCTGTTACTGCTGCTGCCCTCTCAGTGATCTGATCTTTCATTATTTGATCTTTTTCTTCCTTCCTTGAATGCTGAATGTTTCTGCAACAGGATCACCCCAGCAAATTTGGTTGTGTTAGTGCAGCAAATGTAGGGGAGGATGGGAGGGATGGGGAAAGAGAGCTTCTTGAAACTTTTCATGGAGGCTCACAGACGGCTCAGGAAAATAAAGAAGAAAAAAGTAACAATTTAAAGACTGCTCTGTGACTTTTAATACATTTCTGAAAAGAGAGGGTGAATATTTGCACTATGTGGGTTCTGAGTGAGAAGCTAATGTATCTGCAGTATTTAATTGAAATTGTTACAATATTTTAGCTGAATTGATGTATTTCTTTTTTAGTGTGTACAGAACTGTCTTTCTAAGAGACGTCTGTCCGTGCTTGAAGTAGCCTGAGTTACAAATGTATTTACTTTTGCGGGGTGTTGGATCTATTTTTACTGCAGATGGATTAAGAACTTTGTGTAAGGTCTGATGTGCTTAGGCACATTATTGTTTGTAAACACAGCCACCTCTGATCAGCAAAGGATTAAATGAAGTCTTCACTCACAATGACGTTTATGAAGACAAAAAGTCTGTTTTGACAAATCATCAATGCTAAGTGCAGCTGGATTTGCTGAGTCAAGGCTGGTGGTGTTACAATTTGGGTGTTACCAAATTCTTGTATAACTGGTGTTCTTGCCCCCACCCCCTTTGTCTTTCTGTGAGATTTTTGTACCAAACCCCAAAGTGCTATGCAGAATCCGAGATTACACACACACTGTATCCTGCAATGCATGATAAGCAAACCCTAAGTTATTTAGTCCATTAGTCACTGTGCTCATGTGACTGCACTGCTTACAGGATTGAAACTACCTACAGGCTCATTATCACCCAGCTTCACTCCGATATGGGATATCAATGTGTTGACGTACTCATGTTTCAGACGGCACTTGTGGGATTCAAAAAGAGCAAAAACAACGCTATGGGAAATGTTTTCTGCATTGCACAATGGAGTCATAAAAATTATAGGTGGGAAAAAGCCCTATGAATGATAAGGGCTATTGCTATTATCCAAACACTGGTGGAAGCATTTTCAACTGCTCTGAAAACTTTGCCAGAAGGTTTTGTTATTTAAAAAGGTTTTCACAGAAGTGGCTATCTTTTATACAGGACTTTGATACCAGAGATAAAATTTGCAAGGTATATCAATGGTATATCTGAAGATCCTGTCTGAAACTGCTCCATCTTGTAAAATACATCTAAATGAAGAACAGTCCATGGAGGAAAGTTTGAAAGAGAGGCCACAGGGGAAAGCTGCCAGTGGTGGTACACAAAAAAAGGATTTTACAACCTCTTGTTTTATTCTTCCAAAACACTGTTTTTGTTCAGTGTTTAATAGTAACACTCATACAAATAATTATTTATTTGTAACAGAATGCTTAGAAGTAATACCAAGGATGAGGTCTCCCTTACAATGTTAAATTTATGGAGGATGAGTTTTCCGTGACAACCTAAAATTTCGTTAGGAAGCTCAAGAAGTTTGCAATTTCAGTGACACTCTTTACCTAACAAAGCTGTAATAGTCTCCAGCAAAGAGTTAGAGCAAGAAAACAAAAAAGTGTAATCTGAATTCAGAATCTGCAGTTTGATTTGGTTTATTCAAACTTTGCAACTTCTGAAATTAAAATTGGTATAGATATTCTTTCTTTCTGCCTTGTCATGGTTTA